>NC_092152.1:33582264-33744764 GCF_045791955.1 Oncorhynchus clarkii lewisi
AACTATGCCAGACAAAATGAGAAAAAAAAATCCAGAAAATCACATTGTAGGATTTTTAATGAATTTATTTGCAAACTATGGTGGAAAATAAGTATTTGGTCACCTACAAAGAAGCAAGATTTCTGGCTCTCACAGACCTGTAACTTCTTCTTTAAGAGGCTCCTCTGTCCTCCACTCGTTACCTGTATTAATGGCACCTGTTTGAACTTGTTATCAGTATAAAAGGCACCTGTCCACAACCTCAAACAGTCACACTCCAAACTCCACGCATTAACGTGGCTGGGCCTTTCAGCATAACTGAACTAACTTCGTAAGAAGCATTTCAAGGTCCTGGAGTGGCCTAGCCAGTCTCCAGATCTCATCCCCATAGAAAATCTTTGGAGGGAGTTGAAAGTCCGTGTTGCCCAGCAACAGCCCCAAAATATCACTGCTTTAGAGGAGATCTACATGGAGGAATGGGCCAAAATACCAGCAACAGTGTGTGAAAACCCTGTGAAGACTTACAGAAATAATTTGACCTCTGTCATTGCCAACAAAGGGTATATAACAAAGTATTGAGATAAACCTTTGTTATTGACCAAATACTTATTTTCCACCATAATTTGCAAATAAATTCATAAAAAAATCCTACAATGTGATTTTCTGGATTTTTTTTCTCTCATTTTGTCTGTCATAGTTGAAGTGTACCTATGATGTACATTACAGGCCTCTCATCTTTTTAAGTGGGAGAACTTGCACAATTGGTGGCTGACTAAATACTTTTTTGCCCCACTGTATGTAGCGAGCCGGCTTTTTCTCCTGCAAAAGTAAACTGGATTTCAACATTTAATAACATTAGTTGGAAAGTTGCATGGAATTTAAATAAGAATTGTGTCACTAACAAAGTCTGTCAAGTGTCTTTTCAAAGGACACACTTAATTTATCCAGTTAAACAGGCACTGTCAAGATTTACAATTGATATTAATGAAAAGTGTGTGTTTTGTCAAGTTGAGAATGAAACTAAGTAATTTATTCTATGATTGTATTTGTATTAATATTTTTTGGGACCTTTAGAGTTTCTTTTTTAGATCAACTGATGTCAAGGTTCAGCTTGATGGTAAGGATGTTTTACTTTTATTTAATAAATCAGTATTCGTTATGAATCTCTATGTATTGTAAATACTTTATACATGAATGCAAGTGGGCTAATGAAAAGCCAAGATTCATACCTTTTAAAATTGATTTATTTGTAATTTTTTAAATGCTGCATAAATAAATAAAAAATGGTAAAGAACAGCGAACACTTAATGCCTGTGAAATGTTATTGTCACGCCCTGATCTTAGATATCTCTGTTTTCTATATATTTTGGTTAGGTCAGGGTGTGACTAGGGTGGGTACTCTAGTTTTTGTATGTCTAGGGTTTTTGTATGTCTAGAGTTTTTGTATGTTTAGGGTTTTTGTAGGTCTAGGGGTTTTTGTATATCTAGAGTTTTTGTATGTCTAGGGTTTTTGTATGTCTAGAGTTTTTGTATGTTTAGGGTTTTTGTAGGTCTAGGGGTTTTTGTATGTCTAGGGTTTTTGTATGTCTAGAGTTTTTGTATGTTTAGGGTTTTTGTATGTCTAGAGTTTTTGTATGTTTAGGGTTTTTGTAGGTCTAGGGGTTTTTGTATATCTATGTTGGCCTGATATGGTTCCCAATCAGACACAGCTGTTTATCGTTGTCTCTGATTGGGGATCATATTTAGGCAGCCCTTTTCCCCACTTTCTGGTGTGGGATCTTGACTATGTGTAGTTAGTTGCCTGTCAGAACTATATTGTACAGCTTCATGTTTCTTTTGTTAGTTTGTTCGGTGTTCATTCTTTTAATAAAGAGAATGTACGTGACACTTATAAACAGTGCATTCGGATCATCTACATTTGAAAAAGTCCAATAAATCCATGTAATATAGCCTACACCATCACAATAAATCCATTATTTATTTTAGACAGGTGTAAAGAAACATTATATGAAGAAAATGTAGTCAAATTCAGAAGAACAGAATAACATACTCTGAGTTGTCCTTATGTTAGGCCCTGATCTGGCTATGCCAGCAGACAAGATTTGCTTAGAATTCCGTGGCATTATTTTATAGTATGAAGAATACAATTGAACATAGCTGAATAAAATAGAAAGGATCATTTCTCCCAACGATGAGGAAGTGCGCATATGCAGCTATTCTGTGTTGAGCGGATAACAAAGAAACAGGTACTCCTATATGCTTAATTTTAGAGTTATTTATGTCACTTTGGTTGGGCTATATGTTTACATTTTTCATATATGCTAAGGCTGCATGATGCAACTCTAATGATGACTTGAAAAAAGTTGCACAAAAGGCATGAGCTCTGCTTTGTTTTTTTGCACAGGCTGTACACACTTCATCATTATTAAGTACTTGTCAGTTTGACAAGTACTTAATAATGCCTCAAATTTCCCAGCTGCATCCCCTTTCAGTGGCCGTAATGCCCCCTAAAAAAATGCTTTTTGCGACCATTGGCCGTTGTGCCTTTGGGATAAATATAATAATTAGAATTCCCTTCTCCCAGCTGCGTGCCGAAGCACCTCTCACTCACATGGCTCTCAGTTACGTGATCAGGTTTTTCTCACAGGCAACAATTGAAGACAGACACATCGAGGCTTGAAATTCATTCCAGGTGACTGACTACCTTATGAATCTGGTTCAGAGAATGCCAAGAGTGTGCAAAGCTGTCATCAAGGCAAAGGGTGACTACTTTGAAGAATCTCAAATATAAGATATATTTTGATTTATTCAACATGTTTTTTGGTTACTACATGATTCCACATGTGTTACTTCATAAATTTGATGTCTTCACTATTATTCTACAATGTAGAAACTAGTATAAATTAAGAAAAACCCTTGAATGAGTAGGTGTGTCCATACTTTTGACTGGTACTGTGTATGTGTATAATGCATTTTAATTTAGAAAGTTGCATGATAATGGTACAATCTCGAAACAGGGGCAGCGGAGAAAAATACATGTCATCTATGCACTTAAATAGCGAATGGAGGACACTGTTTCTGTATACTCCTGTTTTAAAGTGAAGCAATGTGCTTAAGGTTGAGAAATAAATATAGTAGTCTTAGCCTACAGAAAGCTGATGGGATCACTCTGTTTTCTCACACAATCACATAGCCTATAGAGATGTTGCACAACATGAGCTCATGGGCTCTCATGAATTGTTTGATTAGATTTTCGATGACATTTGCATTGATGTCAGTGTGATTAGAGGAACAATATAGTGTGGCGTACCAAGCAGTTAGCAAGTTTGGTAGGCTACTAATGACCATCAGCAGCATCAGAGCTTGGAGAAGCCTAATTACCGTGACTAAAGGTCATATGGAATTTGACCGCCATCATGACTCGTGACCACCATAACAGCCCTAGTCAAGTCTGGAGGAAACCTGGCACCATCCCTACGGTGAATCATGGTGGTGGCAGCATCATGCTGTGGGGATGTTTTTCAGCAGTAGGGACTGGGAGACTAGTCAGTATCGAAGGGAAGGATGAACGGAGCACAGTACAGATAGATCCTTGATAAAAACCTACTTATTTTTTAATTTGCCCCTACTTCCCTCTCCCCTAGTTGGGTGACTTGGTGGAAAACATTTCAAATTCAATATAGTGTATCGGCCATTCAACCAGTCACTCTGATCTTAATTCCAACCCTCAGATGTCCACAGTCTAATCCATCTTTCCAAATGAACTCCCATTTTACCATTTCCCTTTGCAATACATCCCTCTATTTTACTGTGATGTCTTACGAGGGTCTTGAACCTCTTGTACCATTTCTTCTCAGATTGCATAAATACTTTACAAATAGTTTTTGTCACATGCGCCAAATACATCAGGTGTAGATCTTACTGCCCTTAACCAACAATGCAGTTCAAGAAATAGTTAAGAAAATATTTACTAAATAAACGAAAGTAAAAAACTTTTTTTTTAAACAATAAAATAACAATAACTTGACTATATACAGGGGTACCGGTACCGAGTCAATATGCGGGAGGACAGGTTAGTCGAGGTAATTTGTACATGTAGGTTGGGGCAAAGTGACTATGCATAGATAATAAACAGCGAGTAGCAGCAGTGTAAAAACAAAGGGGGAGGGTGGTAGAAGCTGTTAAGGAACCTTTTGTTCCTAGACATGGCGCTCCGGTACCGCTTGCTGTGCGGTCGCAGAGAGAACAGTCTATGACTTGGGTGGCTGGAGTCTTTGACAATTTTTTTGTCCTTCTGACATCGCCTAGTATATACACTACCGTTCAAAAGTTTGGGATCACTTCGAAATGTCCTTGTTTTTTAAAGATAAAAATCAAATAAAATAACATCAAATTGATCCGAACTACAGTGTAGACATTGTTCATGTTGTAAATGACTATTGTAGCTGGAAACTGATTTTTTTTAAATGAAATATTTACATAGGCGTACAGAGTCTCACTATCAGCAACCATCACTCCTGTGTTCCAATGGCATATTGTGTTAGCTAATCCAAGTTTATCTGTTTAAAAGGCTAATTGATCATTAGAAAACCCTTTGCAATTATGTTAGCACAGCTGAAAACTGTTGTTCTGATTAAAGAAGCAATAAAACTGGCCTTCTTTTAGACTAGTTGAGTATCTGGAGCATCAGCATTTGTGGGTTCGATTACAGGCTAAAAATGGCCAGAAACAAAGTACTTTCTTCTGAAACTCATCAGTCTTTTCTTGTTCTGAGAAATGAAGGCTATTCCATGTGAGAAATTGACAAGAAACTGAAGATCTCGTACAACGCTGTGTACTACTTCCTTCACAGAACTGCGCAAACTGGCTCTAACCAGAATAGAAAGAGTGGAAGGCCCCGGTGCACAACTGAGCAAGAGGACAAATACATTAGTGTCTAGTTTGAGAAACAGACTACAAAGGGAAGCACAGCCAAGAGCTGCCCAGTGACACAAGTTTACCAGACGAGCTAAACTACTTCTACGCTCGCTTCGAGGCAAATAACACTGAAACATGCATGAGAGCACCAGCTGTTCCGGAAGACTGTGTGATCACGCTTTCCGCAACCTATGTGAGTAAGACCTTTAAACAGGTCAACATTCACAAGGCCGCAGGGCCAGACGGATTACCAGGAGCATGTGTACTGCGAGCCTGCGCTGACCAACTGGCAAGTGTCTTCACTGACATTTTCAGCCTGTAGCCATGAAGTGCTTTGAAAGGCTCGTCATGGCTCACATCAACACCATTATCCCAGAAACCCTAGACCCACTCCAATTTGCATACCGCCCCAAAAGATCCACAGATGATGCAATCTCTATTGCATTCTACACTGCCCTTTCCCACCTGGACAAAAGGAACACCTATGTGAGAATGCTATTCATTGACTACAGCTCAGCGTTCTACACCATAGTGCCCTCAAAGCTCATCAATAAGCTAAGGACCCTGGGACTAAACACCTCCCTCTGCAACTGTATCCTGGACTTCCTGACGTCCGGATGTGATACAGTGATGCTTCTTGCACTGAGATGCAGTGCCTTAGACCGCTGCGTCACTCAGGAGCAAAGTGGAGTGCGATACAGTAGAGTTGAATTCAGTAGAGTACAGTACAGTTTAGTTCAGTAGAATAGGGTACATTTAAGTAAAGTAAGTAGGGTACAATACATTATACTGGGCTGTACTGTACTGTACTTTTCTTTACTGTATTCAACTGTACTGTGCTGTATTGTGCTGTCCAAACTTGTGAAACATAGATGTCTATGATTGTTTCAGATTTGGTCCGGTCCAAATCTGAACCAATCATAGACGTCTCTATGTTTGGGCCAAATATAGGCTGGACCGGACTGAACCAAACATAGATGTCTATAATTGCCTCAGATTTGGTCCGGACAGGCCTTGATTTGGTCCAAACATGGAGACGAATCAAAGCCGGTCCACACCAAAAAAAGTCAGGACCAAATGCTCAGTGAGAGGCATAAGAGAAATGTTTTAAATGTGTTTATGGTAAAATACCTACTCTCTTTGAGTGACTGCAGGGTCTCCTGTCTCTCCCTCTCCCTCTCCGGCATCAGGGTGTGGCCAGATTAAATGGATGGATCAGGAATGTTCCTACTCTTCTCCTCTGCCACTGCTTCTTCCACTCCTCAAAGCTGATAGACAGAGGAAGAGAGAGAATGAATAATAGTGTCAGAAAAGAGTAAGCTTTGTTAACCGTGAGGCAGAATTATTGAAAAAGTGAATTTGATACTTCCAGTGACTTACACTTTTGAATGCAAGAGAGAGACCCATTTCTAAATAACAGAGGAGCATACTGTATATTGGTTCAGTGTACTCACTACTGAGGCACCTGTCCCTTGACTGCACTGGGCACAGGCTGGCTGTTCTTCAGATTGGTCAATGACTGGGAGCGACAGAGAACTGTCTTCCCTACAGCCTGTGTGTTGTGTCTCACAAAGTCTACCGTCCTGCCCTGCACCTGTGTTGGGAAAATTATGATTAAATGACTGAACAAATAATTTTAAATGGAACTGTAACTAAGTAAACTTATACTCTGTTTTATTATATCTGATTAACAATATGAGTTCATAAGAAGGGATTGTGTGACACAGACAAGGAGTAATTAAAGTTAATGAACACCATTCCAACTAGGAAGAAATAAATGGTTTGTGGATTAAGTAAACAGATAAGGTAGTTAACCTATGGTTGAACCGACGAAACTGAGCTCTGGGGTGTTTTAGATAAGGGTGCAGTGAGTGCATTCCTAGGTTTTCTGTTAATTAGAACTGTCAGCTAAGTGGTGATCGATAATGTTGAGGGGTCAAAAGTTACCTGGGAGTGTGTTCGTAAGTTAGAATGAACTTCTAACCTCACTTTGTCCCGGTCGAGAGGAGGGGATTCTGTTAAGCAATGAAATGACGTCATGTTATTGTATATAAACTGTTGCTCGTGGTAATGTGGCAGCGCGCTCCGAGAATACATTCTGTTACCTATTATTGAAATGGCTGGTCTCCGTCTATTTTATGAAAACAAGAATCTTACAAATTCTCATAAAATAGATTAAGGGTTTTCAATTAATGAAGACACATTGGCATAATTAAATTACAGTAACAACATGAAACTGGATGTACTGGATATATTCATTCATTAAGCATGCATTTGGGCTCATTATCAATAAATCAAATGTATTTTATAAAACCCTTTTTACATCAGTTGTCACAGTGCTTTACAGGTACACAGCCTAAAACCCCAAAGAGCAAGTAATGCACATGTAGAAGCACAATTGCTAGGAAAAACTCCCTACAAGGCAGGTACCTAGGAAGAAACGTAAAGAGGAACCAGACTCAGAGGGGTGGCCAGTCCTCTTCTGGCTGTGCCGGGTGGAGATTTAAGAGTACATGTGGCCATTTAAGATCGCTATCCCAGACGTTTATAGATGACCAGCAAGGCAAATAATAACTGTGGTTGCTATAGAGGGTGCAACAGTTCAATAACTTAGGAGTTAATGTCAGTTGGCTTTTCATAACCAGGCATTCTGAGAATCAAGGTCAAAACAGTAGGTCAGAGAGAGAGAGACATTTATGTTCAACATGGTCCTTAGCGGAAACAGACAGAGTACACAAGAGATGCTCAGCCACATTTGGAGGAAAATGTAAGTTGAATAATATGCATCTCTTTGTTATCAAAAACCTTCAGCTGTGGAGGTAGATATGCCAATACACAGCTAATATCCTCATTGGAGGAATACATGTTTACATTTGAGCTGGAGTCAAAGTTCATCCATTCGTTCAATCAGAGGCTATTTTAAGGTGCCTATCTCACCTGTAAACCCTGGTTCCCTGTATGGTTTTGGGTGGCTTGACGAAGTGAGGGGGGATCTCCCTCTGTCTCCCGATGTACGTTCTCTTTTCCGTAGTCACACACCAGCTGCTCTGTGGGACAAACCGAGATTATATAGAATGTGAGAGAGGTACCACAGTCTGTTTAACCTTTTGAATATATTTTCCTGTATATTAAACAACAGCCTTGCATATAATGTACTACAATGAGATAAAGTCTAACTATTCAGGGCCCCTGTCACCCCTCTCTGGCCCCTCTCCAGGATGTGTGTGGCGTTAGGGCTAATTCATTGGTGCTGAGGGATACGTGTGCTGTAGCAGCCTGAGTACAACACAGGGTCCGGGGTAAGGGGACCAGAGAGAAAGGCTGGACTCCCATCAGCGTTCCCCTCCAGACGACCCCTAGCTGGGATAAGACTCACCCACAGAAGGATGGGAGTGTAAGGAAGACAATGAACAGTAAGACACTGGGTGACATGTTGTACCAACAATTATTGGGATTTTTAAAAGGTGTACATGTTAGCTATCTTACCAGAGACAGGACGTTTGTAGTATTTGGGGAAAAAGGAGTGCTCTGGGGGTATGGGCCCAGATATCATGGAGGGACCCTCACACATCACTGAACATCTGTTGAAACAGAGACCAATACAGACGATCTAAATTGGGTTAGCTAGCTAGCTAGAGGTTTTTCCACTGAGTTCAGATTTCAGAAAGTAACGTTATGTTGGTAAAAAAGTAGCTAGCTTGCTAGCCAGTTAGAAAAAAACACTCCGACTATGACCTGCTGTTAGAGAAAATGTGGTTGTTAGCTCTTAAACGTTAAGTCCGCTATTTAGCACTACGGTGTTGAACACTAAGCTGTAGTCGGTGAACAGCATTCTCACATACAGTTGAAGTTGAAGTTTACATACACCTTAGCCAAATACATTTAAACTCAGTTTAACAATTCCTGACATTTAATCCAGGTAAAAATTCACTGTCTTAGGTCAGTAAGGATCACCACTTTATTTTAAGAATGTGAAATGTCAGAATAATAGTAGAGGGAAGGATTTATTTCAGCTTTTATTTCTTTAATCACATTCCCACTGGGTCAGAAGTTTACATACATTCAATTAGTATTTAGTAGCATTGCTTTTAAATTGTTTAACTTGGGTCAAATGTTTCGGGTAGCCTTCCACAAGCTTCCCACAATAAATCTGGTAAATTTTCGCCCATTCCTCCTGACAGAGCTGCTGTAACTGAGTCAGGTTTGTAGGCCTCCTTGCTCGCACACGTTTTTTCAGTTCTGCCCACAAATCTTCTATGGGATTGAGGTCAGGGCTTTGTGATGGCCACTCCAATACCTTGACTTTGTTGTCCTTAAGCCATTTTGCCACAACTTTGGAAGTATGCTTGGGGTATTGTCCATTTGGAAGACCCGTTTGCAACCAAGCTTTAACTTCCTGATTGATGTCTTGAGATGTTGCTTCAATATATCCACATAATTTCCCTCCCTCTTGATGCCATCTATTTTGTGAAGTGCACCAGGCCCTCCTGCAGCAAAGCACCCCCACAACATGATGCTGCCACCCCCGTGCTTCACGGTTGGGATGGCGTTCTTTGGCTTGCAAGTCTCCCCCTTTTTCCTCCAAACATAACAATGGTCATTATGGCCAAACAGTTCTATTTTTGTTTCTTCAGACCAGAGAACATTTCTCCAAAAGTACGATCTTTGTCTCCATGTACAGTTGCAAAGCGTAGTCTGGCTTTTTATGGTGGTTTTGGAGAAGTGGCTTCTTCCTTGCTGAGGGGCCTTTCAGGTTATGTCGATATAGGACTCGTTTTACTGTGGATATAGATACTTTTGTACCTGTTTCCTCCAGCATCTTCACAAGGTCCTTTGCTGTTGTTATGGGATTGATTTGCACTTTTCGCACCAAAGTACGTTCATCTCTAGGAGACAGAATGCATCTCCTTCCTGAGCGGTATGATGGCTGTGTGGTCCCATGGTGTTTATACTTGCATACTGTTGTTTGTACAGATGAACGTGGTACCTTCAGGCGTTTCGAAATTGCTCCCAAGGATCAAGCAGTCTTTTGGAGGTCGACACTTTTTTTCTGAGGTCTTTGCTGATTTCTTTTGATATTCCCATGATGAATTTGAAGGTAGGCCTTGAAATGCATCCACAGATACACCTCCAATTGACTCAAATTATGTAAATTTTCCTATCAGAAGCTTCTAAAGTCAAGACATCATTTTCTGGAATTTTCCAAGCTGCTTAAAGGCACAGTCAATTTAGTGTATGTAAACTTCTGGAATTGCGATACAGTGAATTATAAGTGAAACAATCTGTCTGTAAACAATTGTTAGGCGAGAAAGTTAAACTGGAAAACCCAACCTCCATCAAAATAAAAAGATGGCGGAGCCGCAAAAGTTATTCTGTGCTAGGATGTTAATTTACATAGTGATTCCTTGTGGGGCCGCTAAAAACAATGCTGCCCCATCCACAGCACAATCCAAAATGCCTCTCTATGAACTGAAAGAATGACATTTAAGAACAGGAAGCATAAAAATGGTGCACATAGAATAGATCTACCGTTTCTTCGACTTGCTTTGAATGAGAATGAAGGATCTATAACTCAATTTGGTCTGGTCACCCAAAAAGTTACATATTGCAGCTTTAAAAGTAATCCTAGAAGTAATCATATATTTTTTCCCCAAAAGTATCTGTAATCTGATGACAATATATTTGTTGGTAAAGTAAGGGATTACAGTTACAGTTTATTTATTTGTTTTGTAATCTGTTACTCCCCAGCCCTGAGCCTGAAGGCTACTGCAAACCATAGACATAAACAAGCTTTCGAAAACAGTTATTGGCTACCTCTCTCTTTGTTCAATGACAATTACACAATGACCCCGCCCTTTGTGTCATAATGTTTGCGCATGCTCAGTCCGCAACTCTGTGCTTTCTCCTTCACTGTGCCCTATTGCGCGAGACAGAACGTTCTGAAACTTCGCTCATCGCCCCTTAAATAAGGTAGGAAATTCATGGCACCTTCAGGGATATTTTATTGTGAAAGGCTCTGACGGAAAAGCCTGTCTATTGGATTGATACTGAAAATATATTTGACTCATTTGATTGTTGTTTAAATGGCTTAGACGCGTAAAGTGTGGAAGCGAGAATACAGTGTGGTAGGCCTCAGCATAGTAGGGCTGCAGGACATACAGGCCTGTCTGTCTATAAACGGTAGATATCTCAACACTTGAGGTATATTTAAGAATTATTCGGACAAATTAGATTCCTATAACACTAGACTATGCAGGTTGATTATAAGCTATAACATGTATTGTGGGCTATACAATGTAAAATAAACATATTTGATTGCTAACTAGTGCGCATTACGCACAGTATTTCACTTTTAGTGCCAATTACATGTAGTCTCTGAATTTCAGCAGGATATTAAAATGGTTGAGTTGTTGTCAATTTTATTGTAGATTCTGTAATTTTTTTTAGAGACTGTCTATAGTTATAGCGCTATAGATTTTTGTAAACAGAGCAATGCACTGAACTATGAACATTGGAGACCTAGGCTTGCCATTTGTCTATTGCAAAGGGCAATATATATGTCATCCCATAAATTACACCCTGTATGATAGTGTCCGTGTTTTTGTAAAATGTTTTGTAAAGTTGAAGGCCCGTTAACAGCATGGTTTGTGCTGCAGAAACAAGGAGGGTTAGGTTTGTCTTCGGGTTGGCACGGTGGACTTTACGCACGCTGGGTTCTGGTGTAACATGCAGCAAATATATAATCCACTCTCGATTGTTGGAGCCACCTGACCTTCTACTGTGTTCAATCATGAGCGTAGTAGACAGTCGGCCCACCAACAGGAATGAAAGTGAAAAAGATTGGGGATTTCAAGTGAAAGTGAAAACATTGTGTGATCACACAATAGGTGTTTGCTCTTCTTGAACCTTTGTTGCTCTCTGAAGTTCTGGAATCCTATTGCGCCGCCGCCTATGGACAACAAAGAATGACACAAACCTTGCTTATTTTTGTGGTAGTAGTGTCTGAAGCAGTAGGCCTAGACCTAGTAAAATGCCTGATGAGAGAAGGCCTGTAGATAGTTCTAGTAGGTTCAAGTTTAGACTCGTTAAAAGAATGCTATTATTAATCACAATCTAGGCAGTGGTGTAAAGTACTTAAGTAAAAGATACTTTAAAGTACTACTTAAGTCGTTTTTTCTGTATATATAGGTCCATGTACACAGGCTGAATATCAACCCCTATAGGAACATGGCTGTCCTGAAGTGCCTGGCGTTGGTTGGAAGGAATGCACTGTTGAGTAGGTCAAGATGTGATGCCACACTCATTAGGCAGGATTAGGCAGCCGCCTATGGCTGCAGATTGACACGGGCAGCATTTTCTGAGCTAAACTGGCCAAGGCGCACCTCCAACAACAATAATTCTGCCCAAAACAATGACAATTTCTCTCAATCAGTGGCATATGGGCATTTTAGGTGAGCGCTGATGCCGCCCTTTGATAAGCAGTGCCCACTTTGTCAAAGGCAGGGGTGCAAAATATTTAGCGTGTCCATTCCCAGCACACCTCTCCAGGGTGCTGTTGGAGAGACGCATCTCTGCAGCGCTCCACCAACGTTCCCTCAATTACAACAAAAATCTAACAGAAATCATGTATCAGATATAGGATATGGTAGAAATAGTATGTGGCCTTTTCTGTAGCCTACAGGCTGGACATAAGTTATGACAGTGTAATTAGACAGACACTTTTTACCAAATGCAGGTTTCTCCAATCAAATAGCCTAACCTAACTGCCGCTCAATCAAATAGAACATTTGTTGTCATGTTAAGAAACAACATATCCTAAAAACAGGACAGGTCAAAGTAGAATGGACAATGTAGAATGGACAATCACAACAGTGAGTTTCACCCCATTGTCATGATCAGTGGTTTCGCCGACACCTTTTGGACGTCTTTTCTTTTGTGCAATTCCAGACCGGCCATGATTTCCGCATCTACGAACATTGGTCTCGCCTATGGCTGCAGAACGGCAAGGACATAGGTGCATGGGTAGCCATAGCTAACCCATGCACCACTGTACATTCAGGCTATATATTCACAAGGTGTAACTTCATTTCCCCCGACCTTATCTCACACATTCCACTACCAGCATGCCACATAGGCCCATCTGGGTTACACTGCATGTGAGGATCTGTTTTATTAATTGCTGAACATTATCAGCCTACATTGTTTGTTAAACATTGGATTAAAAATAAACCATGGTTTAAAAAATGTTTACTACTGAGTAACAAGCATATAATAATGTTTTTGTACGCCGTTTATAAGCAGACCTTAAGTAAAGCCTCACCCTCGCCTGTCCCTAGTCAGTCTCTATCACCAAACCAGTGTCTTTGGGCTGACATGATAATTTTTGCAGCTAACTGATCTCCCCAACAATGATGCTTATTTTGTTTGAATGGCATAAAGACTAAGGACTGCTATGGTGAATGATGTCTGGTTGGTAACTACATTTCCCAGGATCCCACTGGATGTGTTATGCCTATCTGTTTTCAGTTGATTTCCTGTCCTGTGCGTAGCTGATTTATGAATGTCGTCGTGACCCCTAGAGCTAGTGAAGTTGTCAGAGAGGGGGCTGTACGTGGGGAGTGAGGAATGGGGGTGTGGGGGGGATCAAGGTAGAGGAAAGTAGGGGTCGAGAGAGGATTTATGGGGGTGGGGGTTGGGTGGGAGTGATGAGGTGTGTGAGGTTAGGTTTGCCAGCGGTAGAGGAGTAAAGCACCCATTTCAAAATGGCGTGGCCATATGAGGTATGGTGTTGAGTTCACCTGGGTTATTTATAGAACAGAGGTTAGGGGGTAGGGGGAGAGGGAGAAGGGGGAGGAGAGGGTGAGGAAGCTGGGAAGAAGGAACTGTTAAGATATTTTATCAAGGTTTAAGATAAATTATTAATTAATTAATATTATTTCTACCCGGAAACTTAACCATTAGGGATTAGAGGTTATGTAGCATGAACAAGGAGTAATTCAAAATAATAAACACAGCTCCAACTACGTTGGAGGGGGGAAGAGAGGAATGCATGTGTGTGCCTAACGAAAACAAAGAGGATCCTTAACCTATGTTTGAACCGACCCAGCTTTAACTCTGGAGAGATAAGATAGGACAGGGAGAGCCCCTCCAGGTTTCCCGTATCTGGGGGGGACTGGAACTGTCAGCTGAGTGGTAATAAACTATGGTGAGACTTCAGTAGAAAAAGAGAGAATCCAAATGTTAGTGTGTAAGTATGTACGTAGGTTAGAATGGTATATAAACTAATGTACATGGTATTTTGAGCAGAGCTCTCGGAAATAAACGCTACTGATTCATTTTGAGACTGATCTTTGTATGTTTTATGCAAATAAGAACCTTACAAATTCTTAGAAATGGACAGTGTTTTGCTTTGATATAATTGAATTGGTTAACGAACATATAGGAATTAAATTCCTCTAACAGGAACTGAGTAAGGAGGGAAGAAAGGGGGCCGGGTGTGTGTCGGTGGGGGGGGGGTGATTGATTGACAAAGACAGATTCCACACCATGCTGAGTCTGCAGAATGCCCCCCTTGCATCAGTCAGCTGACTATCATAAAGCCTTTGAGCATAGACAACAGCACTGAGACAGGCATAGAGGACAAAAGGTGTGTCCGTGTGTGTGTTTCTGCCTGTTTGCTAAATTCCCAGTGACACCAGGGTAATCACCACAAAGCAAATCATCCACCTCACCGCTGTGTCCCCAAATCACCAGATGCTCTCGGTACCACAGTATTGTGTGTGTGTGTTACCAGATCACTATGTTCTCATAGATGGGCGTGTTCTTGTCATCTATAGAGCCTATGACTTTGGGTGATAAACATGTCAGCCAACATGTCAGTCATACGGGCCATAGAACAGTGTTATTGTTTTTATTTTTAATAGCTTTTTACCCATTTTTCTCCACAATTTTCTTGATATCCAATTGGTAGTTACAGTCTTGTCCCATCGCTGCAACTCCCGTTACGGACTCGGGAGAGACGAAGGTCGAGAGCCACGAGTCCTCCGAAGCACCACCCTGCCAAGCCGCACTGCTTCATGACACACTGCTCGCTTAACCCGGGAATTGTATTAATTTAACCTTTATTTAACTAGGTAAGTCAATTAAGAGCATTCTTATTTACAATGACGGCCTACCAAAAGGCAAAAGGCCTCTTGCGGGGACGCGGGCATGGATTAAAAATATAAAATAAAAATATAGGACAAAAAAACACATCACGACAAGAGAGACACTACGTAAAGAGAGACCTAAGGCAACAACATTGTAGCAATGCATAACAACACAGCATGGTAGCAACACAACATGACAACAACATGGTAGCAGCACAACACATGGTACAAACATTATTGGGCACAGACAACAGCACAAAGGGCAAGAAGGTAGAGACAACAATACATCACACGAAGCAGCCACAACTGTCAGTAAGAGTGTCTGGAAGCCAGTCGCACCAATGTGTTGGAGAAAACAACATAAAACAGGAGACCGGAATCAGTGAGCATGCGCCCAGCCCTCCACAAGGAGTCGCTAGAGCACGATGGGACAAGGACATTCCGACCGGCCAATCCTTCCCCTAACCCGGACGACGCTGAGCCAATTGTGCACAGCCTGGGACCGAACCTGGGTCTGTAGTGACACCTCAAGCACTGCGATGCAGTGCCTTAGACCGCTGCGCCACTCGGGAGGCCCCATAGAGCACTGCTTTATCAGTTTTGAGCACACACCCCTTGGTTCAATATTAGAGTAATAGTTGCAGGCCCTTCCCTGGAGACGCGTTCATGGGGAATTGATCATGTGTTCTGCCAAATTTGAAGAGCTCAGAGGAAAGGGACAGTTTAATTGTTTGATTGCCTGGCTTTAGAGTCACAGTGCTACATGGACTGTGATGATAACCATGCCAGTATAGGGCATGCAACTAAGAGAACTTAAAGAGACTGCTTCGGCTATCCTTTCCAAAACCACTTCCAACAAAAGGCAGCACCTAATACTCAATACAAATTCACAAAGATATCCAGTCCAGTTACATGAGACAGACCAAGTACAGAGTACAGACACCACCATCATTGTTGTGAATACAGAGATTGCATGCCAAAGTCTTCTGTCCTTCCTTCCCCACATCTGAAGAGTCATGTCAGACAAAGGCGGAGAGAAGGCAAGCCTGGTGAGGAAGGAGGGGGAGAGTCCAGCAGCACAGGCCAGTCAGAACAAAGGAGCTCCCTGTGTGCCATGTTGCCACAAGGGTGAGTGAGGGAGGTGAGGGAGGGAAGGAGGTGGGGGAGATACGGAGGTGGGTGAGAGAGGGAGGTGCGTAGACAAAGATGTTATCAGGGTCCCCTCGGCTATCTGAATCGATTGATCAATCTACCTGTATCTGTCATTCCAGAGAGTAGGCTTTGTCCTAACAGTCTTAGACCGCCTTGTCCTTGTCTCCATTCCTTCATGACTTCTGATTTGAAAGGACTTGATCGGTCACATGATATGCCCAATATGACAAGCCACTAATCTGAAAGGTAGGAAGGTATGTAGGAGTGTTGGGACACAGCCCCTGGACACCAGCAAGAGCACAAAGAGACACACTGCTATGGCAAAGTCACCTTCATGCACGCATGCACACACCGGTAATTTATCCTAGCAGAGACTCAGGGGACCCTGGTGACATCATAAAAGCTAGCGTAGTGCAGTTGTGTGCAGTGGTGATAGTTGCTGACTAGCCAAACCCTGGCTTAGGCTTACTGTCGCTCAACAGCACATAGTAGAGCGAATGCTGTGGCGTACACTGTGATTGCTATATGTCATACATCTTCTTCCACTTCACGCTAACCGTTTCATTCCCAGGCAGCAAGCTACTAACAATGCTGACTTAGGCAAAAGAAGTGGCAAGATTTTAAAGGCACAGTTCACCCAAAAATCAACTAACTAATCATACCATGGCCCCATTCAGGCTGTCCCTAATATGGTGCCATGTGGTTCCCTGTTTAGAGAGATGATTACCTGGTATACCAGTGGTCAAAACACAAGTCAATACCATTAAGTTAAACCATGCTAGCTAGCGGTTCGCTAATGGACTGATGCTAGGAGAAAATGGAGTTAAACTAATTGGCTGGGCTAAAGTGGGGATGTAGGGGAAAGCGACAAGCAATATATCACAGGCCCAGTAGACCAGACCAGGCAGGGCCAGTATAGCTGGCAAGGCCATCAGTACTTCACAGTACGTTGGCTTTACAAAACACACCTTCATAAAGGCTTCAACAACATTTTGGATACTACTTTAGTATGAAGCAATGTATTGACCATTCATACTGAATAGTCTAGTATGCTAGTGTGGATATTATTTAGGACACAGTCAAGGAATGTACGAGGGACTTACCAAGGGTAAGTCATTAGTGGGCCTGTAGATCCTCTAGTTAGTAGGCGCTGTGTGGTGTGTGTTTGCTTCTGTTGAAAACCTTTCTAGAGCAGCGTGAGGTGTGTGTGTGACTGTGAACGCATAGATGGACGCTGTGTGGACACTGTGTGTATGCCTAGATGCTGTGTGTGTTTGCTTCAGTTCAAAGCCACTTCACTATAACACAGCAGTGTTCTGTGTGAAGTCATAGGCAGGTACTGTGTTGGACCTATTTTGCATAGAAGTAATGTGATGTTTTGCTTGTGTGCTGGAGGTTGTGCTCCATTTGTACAGAATTTTGCCTCCTGTGACTCAGAGAAGTATTGTTGTACTATTAGAGATACACCCAAACCTGTCTCTCTCTCTCTCCACAGTCACCATGGCTGTTCCTCCTGCATACTCAGACCTGGGAAAATCTGCCAAAGACATCTTCAGCAAGGGCTATGGTAAGTCAGTAAATCCCCCAGACCCCCACCCACCACCACCACACGCAAGAAGAAAGGGAGGACACAATTACATATTTCATGTGTTTGTAAGCTCTTAGGATCACTCCAACCTATGTCTCTCTCCTCTCTTTCTCTCCTCTCTTTATTTCTCTCTCTCTTGCTCTCTCCCTCTGAGACCATAAACCTCAGCTGGTCATCAAGGACTCTGTGACCTCTTACATTATTTACGACCCCATGGGTCAGCGGATGGGGACTGGGACTGTTTTTAGACTTGTTTCATGCTCATTTATATTGAGTCAAACAGTGTCTCTTGTCATCGTTGTTTCATACCATTAGATCTACTTTTCTGCAAATGTTCTTGTTTCACAACTGTAAAGCTTGGATGACCCTCAATGAAAACCGTCATGTAAATTATGCATCCAATAACGAAGGGCTACAGAGAAGTATCCCAAATCAAATGGGGTCTGCTCCTCTATTTTTTATGAATAGAGACATGATTTTTCTTTTCCCCCTCTTTTCCTTCTACTCTTTCTCTTTTCCCCTCCAGGCTTTGGAATTGTGAAACTGGACCTAAAGACCAAGGCCCAGAGTGGAGTTGTAAGTACAACCTCTCTCTCTATCTCTCTCTTTCACATTTATTGAATTCCTCTGTTTTATACATTATGTTTCTTGGAGTTTGGTGAGAGCGTGGTTGTCCTATGTTTGTTTTGCATACAACCTTCCCACAATTTTCTGGGAATGGTGCAGGATACCCAGCTAGCACATGACGTTCTGACAACCTTAGGTGGGAATTTCAGTACTTCAGCATAACATTTTCTGCAGGTTTCCTCATGGTTCTATTTTAAAGTCATGTTCTCAGAACATTAAGAAAACTTTACATAAAAACCACAAGAAAACATTAACGTTCAAAGAATGTTCTAAGAATCTTATTTAAAAACATTCTGTTCTCAGTGTCAACAAAAATGTCTATCTTCTACCTTAAGTGTGTTCAGGTGTGTTGACTGCATCCACTAATTGGCCACACCTGATCTTAATGAGTGCTTGTTTCCTTTGAAATGGGGTCTGTTTGAATAGACTGAAATTAACAGCTTTGTATGAGTAAAAAAAAACATGGCATGCTAGCTCCATCATGGTGGTGCAGTAGACTAATTCCATGGATAGAGAACAGAAGATGATAGGTTCTCAGAACGTTATTTAATTATCTTAAAATAACCTATAAAACCTCACAGGAAAACTTTCAGGGAACCATAGTAAAACATTCTCAGAACATCCCTGCAACCTAAAAATGAATGTTCCCAGAACATTTTCACTTCTATTCTCAGAATGTTTAAAAAAAGTTTTGCCGGTCAGGAAACGTATTGCTTCATTCCCAGGACCAATGGGAAACCAAAAACCCACAACTTCCCTATGAACCAAATGTGCCACCTGTGTGCCTCTCTAAGCTAAAATATATTTACCCGGGATTGCCATGCAACACTCATTGATCAGATGTGTAATATTTGAGAAATACTAACACACACATTCACATTACATTGTGGTGCTGGGGATGATAAAAAACAAGTTTTCCAATTAATTTATCACAGATGTGTAACATTTACATTTAGGCCACACCCATGCAATAGTCTGTGTGTTTGTGTAGTCTAGCCTTACAGTATAAGCTGCATGTCTAGACCCTAACCTCAGGGATGAACAAGAAAGTTGAAATGGCTGACTCACTGTCTGCTGGCAGAGTGTGTGTGTGTGTGTGTGTGTGTGTGTGTGTGTGTGTGTGTGTGTGTGTGTGTGTGTGTGTGTGTGTGTGTGTGTGTGTGTGTGTGTGTGTGTGTGTGTGTGTGTGTGTGTCTGCCAGAGAGTCTGACAAGCTGTCGAACCCAGTCAGCTTGGCAGATCACTGTCGGACTACAATCTACCTATACATTAGAACAAAATGGATACCGCCCATAGCATTGCTGCTCCCTAAATACTTTGTGTTATATTCTCTTAAAAGATGTCAGGGGCAACAATACTGTGTGTAGGATTATGTTGTTTTTTGTCATTGTCTTCATATTTCGGCCTGTACACATTTTGGATATGGTCGATTCCAGAGTTATGGACATTACATTTGCGGGCAAAATCACAACTTTAATGTCTCACAGAATGGACAAACAAAATGTAAATGTTGATGTGTATGTTTATAGTACCCCTTGGGGGGAGTGTATAGCCCCCCAGCAGACTTCTAAATATTGGCATGTTGGAGAAACAAAGCAAATAAGAAGAGTTCTGGATGTTACATGAAATGGACAAGCTTTTTGTGGAGAGTGAACATATTAGCAAACGTCTGTGAGTTTGTAATTATTAGGTCCAAACATGGATAGCCATTTTGAAGGAAAGGCATGGTTGAACACAAAAATGATCATTTTGAAAATATTGTCATGTCCATTCTTACTTTAGAGAGGGAAAACTAATTTTATGGATGTTACACCCTCCATTATGCATGTTAGTCTGAAATAAACATTCAAATCGTAAAGATTTCATTATCAAAATTTATCATTACACATTTGTTGTCATTTGGATGGTTTTTCCAAGGTCAGCAGAAGGCATAGTACTTTAGGATTGCACAATTACAGGTAGCCTGAATAGGCAGGTCCTGATTTTTTTCCCTCCACTTTATATATATCAAAATGAACCTTTACCAGTTAAATGTAGACATAAATATATATATTTTTTATATTACACATTTTCTGAAATATGCAAATTAGACAATATAAATGTGCCTATACTGCCAATCCACCTTTCTGGACACTGGATAAAGTCTGTATATTTTGGGGGGCTTTCATTTGAAGAAGAAAAGAACACTCCAGGAATATTCAAAGATTGTTGAAAATCACTATTTTATTATCGTTCTATCTAAAATAAAAATTTTAAACAGTACTGCCATGTATGAGAAATGCATTTCAGCATATATTTTCAGAGAGAATCTTAGCTAGAACACGTCATTTTCAAGATATCAACAATTGCTTCAGTACATCCCAGAACAACCACACAAAATGTGGTGAAGGTACAATCTTCTGAAGATCCATCCCATCCACCACCGTAATGGAAGTTATGGATATCATAACAATGAATAAGGACATAGACAATGAAAAGAGAGAAACCAATTATAGACCATATGCAACCGTGAAAGTTATCTTTACAGAGACAGTTTCAAGATGATCCGATGTAAGGTGCATGTTTTACAAAAACTTTTCCTTAAAACGTTATGGACGTTACATTGTCTGTGCCATTCACACCCCTGTCATTACAAGACTGTAGAAGACACAAACACAACTCAAGACACTTCAATTTGGTCTGTATTGTTTCATTAACATCTCATCTGAATCTCATCTGGGGGGGGGGACAGCTGTGAGAGGAAAAACAAGCTATGTGAGCCCTTTCTAAAAGCCATGAAATATGATTGACTGAAAAGCCTTTTTTGAGACTTGCTCTAAATGGTCAAAATTCATGCAATTTCCTTCTTAAACTTCTTAAACTTTTCAAATAAAACCTAAACTCCAACAAAACCTTAAGCATAATGAACGTGGTTTCATTTGGGCATGCTCATGTTGACCTTTCCATGGAATTGCCCGTATCTATATCAGCCTTTTGGATAGCTCATCTTCCTCTCCCTGCGATTGAATTGAATCACAAAGCAGATTTCATGAAATACACTTTATTTGGACGATCATTTCCCCCAAAAGTCAAGCGTGTCCTGTAAATGAGATGTTGTATATCTATGATTCACAGTTCATACAAGCTGGTGCAGCTTTGGTATCTCTGGTACATACATTATGTGCATTAGAATCTTCTTTTCTGAAAGAGTGGAAAAGTGATTGAATGTGAATATCTGTATGGTTCTGACCTAACGATATCTGCCTCTCTCTTTCTCTGCCTTTTTTCTGCTTCCTCTCTGGACTTCATTGTCAGATGGTAAGGGTGTGAGTGTGTGTGTGTGTGGAGAAGGCTTTTCCTCCCTGCAGCCGTTCTTGCAGCAGTGTCCCAGCTGATTTATTGATACCATTCCCCTTGCACTGCTAAGCCCATAATGACAGGCCATAATGACAGACATTTAGACTGGTCTAACTGGCCCGGTTACTGGTCTACAGGTTACTGGTCTACAGGTCACTGGTCTGCCAGTGACCAGATGACTGGCTTGAGCATCTACCACTATTCTAAACGGTAGCTGCTGACATGTCAGTCATGCAAACCTGAGAGGAATTGCTTGGCAGAGATGTGGTAGGGGTACTTATCTCTTTCCCTGTCTATTTATCTTCACCTCTGTATCCCCCGTCTCTTTCTCTCATCAGTGAGGAGTGTGCTAAGCCCTCTTTAGCAGCCTCCTGTAACAACAGTTCCCCATTCTCTTCTACCTTTTCTCTCCTATGCTCCAGTTTCTTCTGCTGTTTTCTTACTTTTCTGCTGTTAACCATCCCTCATTTCCCTCTTCCTCACCCTCCACTCTCCTTCCATCTCTCAGGAGTTTGCGACCTCGGGCTCCAGTAACACAGACACAGGGAAGGCAGCAGGTAACCTGGAGACCAAATATAAGGTGAAGGAGCTGGGCCTGAGCTTCAACCAGAAATGGAACACAGACAACACCCTGACCACTGAGGTCTCCATAGAGGACCAGGTGAGTTTGAAACCAGTTTAGCCCAAAATCAGGTTACACCGCACCAAACCAGCTCCTGACAGCACTTGATGTTAAATCATTGAACACCCGTATGTAAATGCATCCAATAAAACATTAAACTCAAAGTTTAGTCAGTAATATTATTACCCCTATTGTTCTCATTGTTCTGTGTCTGCTGTTCACCAATATGTAATCACTGGAGGCTGCTGACGGGAGGACGGCTCATAATAATAGCCGGAACGGCGTTAAATGGAATGACATCAAACACCTAAAAAAACGTGTGTTTGATGTATTTGATACCATTCCACCTATTCCGCCCCAGCGAGTAACCACGAGCCCGTCCTCCCCAATTATGTTGTCACCAACCTCCTGTGTATGTACTGTATCTCCTTCTCTGTCCTGTGTTTCTGTAGTTGGCTAAGGGCTTGAAGCTGGCTCTGGACACATCGTTCGTGCCCAACACTGGGTAAGTTAATCACTCGCTGGTCAATCATTACCTCCCTCCATATGCCTTAGTGGTGCACACGAACATGAAGGATTTTGAAATAAACAGCACCAGTAAAGGGAGTAAAACGGTCACTTGGGCAGTTTTTTTCATCCGTTGTCAAATTGGGGAACATAATGTCACAGCAATCCTGACACCTCTCTACGTTCCTCCTGTCCCCTTCCCCTCTGTCTGCAGTAAGAAGAGTGCCAAGCTGAAGACTGGTTACAAGCGGGACTTCATCAACCTGGGCTGTGACCTGGACTTTGACATGGCAGGCCCCACGGTCCATGCTGCTGCCGTGCTGGGCTATGAGGGCTGGCTGGCTGGGTACCAGATGGCCTTCGACACAGCCAAGTCCAAACTGTCCCAGAACAACTTTGCCCTGGGATACAAGGCTGGGGACTTCCAGCTCCACACCAATGTGTGAGTACCACTACACCTAACCCTGACTACTGTCCAGCAGAGGTTGTTTTGTGTTTGAGCAGAGTTGTTTTCTCCATGCACAATTTTTGTTGTCATGATCCACAGGAAGTTGATTTAAGAGCTATGTAGTACCCTACTGATGAAGCCCATGGTGTTTTGTCCTCTCAGTAACGACGGTACAGAGTTCGGTGGCTCCATCTACCAGAAGGTGAACTGCCACTTGGAAACAGCCATCAACCTTGCCTGGACGGCCGGCAGCAACAACACACGCTTTGGCATCGGAGCCAAATACCAGCTGGACAAGGACGCTTCCCTGTCTGTGGGTACCACAACCACACATACAGAACCACATACCAGTCCATAGTGCCAGAACAAGAACCACACAACCATCAAAATACACGCTTGTCTCACCTCTTTGTGTCTGTCTGTCTGTCTCCCCCTGCAGGCCAAAGTCAACAACGCCAGTCTGATTGGAGTCGGCTACACACAGGTCCTCCGGCCAGGTAACTCAAAACTGACCTTTACACCAGATGACTAACTGCATCTGTCTATATCTACACACCTTGCCTATTAGTACCACAGGAGTTGGTTAGAAGAAAGGAAGAGGTGATGTCTATGCTCTATATATGAAAAGAGCTGTACTTTGTGTGTTAAGACTGGTGTCTCTCTCTGTAGGAGTGAAGCTGACTCTCTCAGCTCTGATCGATGGGAAGAACTTCAACGCAGGCGGCCACAAGGTTGGCATGGGCTTTGAGCTGGAGGCATAAGGATGGAGGGGAGAGGAGAAGAGGGGGATGGGTGAAGGAAGGGAAAGATCCCGAATCTGACAAAACACACATACACATACACACGCACAGAGAGAGTGTGTCTTTTGGCCTTAACCCTACAGCCCTTAGCACCCTCTGAGACCCCCAGTACTATATTAAAATGGACAGACTGTCGAGAACCAAGTTGTTTTTTGGTTAGTTTTAGGTTCACCATCTCTCTGTATTATCTCCTTAGCAATACCACTACGTAAGGGACATCTGTCATGCCATGGCACTGGAGCAGGCAGCCAGTGAGCAAGTCTCAAATGACACTCTATTCACCAGGAGTTTACTAATTCACATAGGGCTCTGATCAAAAGTGGTGTACTGTATGCAGAACAGTGTGTTTGAAACAGACAAGTCTGAAGTCAACATTTTGTTCCACTTCCTCCCCATAAGCAGACATATCCTCTTTTCTGTGTGTGCACCTTTTTAGTAGGGTTTGATTGTGTGGTATACTTTCCCTTTGCCTGAGATCATGTGTTTAATCTACTTTTGACTTGTGACAAAACATTTTTTAGATTGAGAGTGTACTTCGATTTGTGTATTTGTGGTACACTATTGATTCGATCAAAGCCAGAGGGGAGTTGTTTTCAAGGAATAACTTATTTTTTAAATGTCATGATGTTCCGTTGTCCCAGACCTTTTACAGGCCTGTTTGTGGAAGGATGTCCACTTTCAGTGATACATAAACAGGGACACATTGACACGAGCATACTGCAATAAAATGGGTGGCTATGAACTTGAAAATGAGACGGGTTGAGTTTCCAAATCAGGGAAATATCTGTAGTACAGAGAACTTGGAAGATTCCACCTTGACAGTAAGATTTGTTGACTGACTTGTATTCCCATTCCAGAACATAAAGCAGTGTAACAATAGCTGAATGTTCTGCCCAGAGCCATACATTTAGAAAGTTAGGCCAACATTCTGTTACATAGCATTGTTTAAATATTCCCCATGTAATGTTAAGGAAGCTAACATGGCTGCCATAGAATGTTTAAGTGTCATGTAAATGCATCAACATGCAGAAACCGCATTGGCCTACTAAATACATGGTTCTGGTTCTGCCTAATGTCCCACTGTTTTCTCAATGTCTCCTGTTACTTCTGTTTTGACCATTTCAACTCTCTGTGTGTAAGTATCTCTGATTGCCAAACTAATACCCCATACACTTCTCCATTTGAATTCTCTTATTTTGGTTTAGAGTTTTGAGAAGGCATACAGGCATGGTGGATATCTTCCTTACCTCTTTGTAATTACATTTTTTTTTGTATTTTATTTTCGGGAACTCTACTACTATCATGCAATTTTGTGTCTGCTGTGCTTGGGAGAGGGAAGGTTGTCAATAGTTGAAACCTCAAACTGGAGTTCATGGAATAAAGAAGAATTTCAAAATCTTTGTTCTTGTTTTCATGCACATTTTGTCACTTGAGAAATACTGTACCAAACATCTTGGTTAGATGTAAGATCTTGGCAAAACCGTCAACATTAATGACAGATTTCTTGAGTTATCTTAGATTCATTTGGACTATTTTGACAAAGTGTACTGGCTACGGCGTCAAACAGTAATATTGCAGTTTTTTCCTCGTTTTTTAAGCAAAGGTATTTTAAGGGAGTCTGCGAGCACAGACGTTCACTTCGCTTAGCCAAATTCTGCTAGGAGCAAACCGAACCTATGTATGCGGACACCTTTACAGTTTGTTACAATATCTGTCAGGCAGATAGTTCCTTGGTGGTTGAAGTTCAATTCAACCAGATACACGTACTTACACTTAACAACAATAAGACCACAGTAAAATACAACGAAATCAAACAACCAAATAATATACTGCAAAATATGTTGAAACATCAATAACAAATATACAGTATACACAAAAAACCCAGAGAATATGTAAAGTGAATTTGGAAAGTATTAATTCAGAAAGAATATGAAAGCTACAGCTAAAACTTTGGTCAGGAAATATTTTGTGGCAAGCATAAAATAAAATGTTTGAAAGATTAGGAATCATCACCAGAGTTCAGTCCAGACCAGACCTGACCCCTTTAAGGACCAGTATCACCAGGACCTTAGTCAAGAGGACAGTTTGGATCTGACTAGGCCACTGGTTTTAATACAGCTATGTCACCTGGTTCAGTAGATACATTTTCCCCATTCAAATCTACTGATCTATTCAAATCTACTTACTCCAATGCACCATGGTGTAGATTACAGGGGGTGTTGGATATGTTCACGTGGACACCCCCATAAGCCTGGAAAATATCAATGTTGGTTCAATACATTATTTTAGGGGAAACTCCAAGAGTCAATATCAATGTTAAATGGCTCAATGCACTCTGTTGCAGTAAGTCTTCCCCACCACACAACAGCAGCAGAGGACCACGGCAGGGAGTCTGGAACGGGACAGCGCTTCTGTTTGACATCAGCTTGAGACACACCACATTAACACACTATCTGTCCACCTGAATAACAACGAAGGATATACACTGATCAGGAGATCTCTCACACACACACACACACGAGGAAAAGTAAAGATACCTTAAAAGAAAATGACTAAAGTAAAAGTGAAAGTCCCCCAGTAAAATACCACTTGAGTAAAAGTCTAAAGTAAAAGTATAAATCATTAAACATTTCTTATATTAAGAAAAACATGTTTGTTTTTTTAAAGGATAGCCAGGGGCACAGTTCAACACTCAGACATTATTTACAAACGAAGCATTTGTGTTTAGTGAGTCTGCCTGATCAAAGGCAGTAGGGATGACCAGGGATGTTCTCTTGATAAGTGTGTAAATTAGACAATTTTCCTGTCCTGCTAAGCATTCAAAATATGACAAGTACTTTTGATTGTCAGGGAAAATGTAAGGAGTAAAAAGTACATTATTTTCTTTAGGAATGTAGTGGAGTAAAAGTAAAAGTTGTCAAAAATATAAATAGTTAAGTAAAGTACTTATACGCCAAAAAATTACTTATGTAGTACTTTAAAGTATTTTTACTTAAGTACTTTACACCACTGCATATTACCTCAATTACCTCGACTAACCGGTGCCCCCGCACATTGACTCTGTACTGGTACCCCATATATATAGCCTGCTAAAGTTATTTTACGGCTGCTTTTTAATTACATGTTACTTCTATTTTTTATTTATCCATTTTTTACTTAACACTTATTTTTCTTAAACCCGCATTGTTGGTTAAGGGCTTGTAAGTGAGCATTTCACTGTAAGGTTGTATTCGGCGCAAGTGACAAATAAAATTTTATTTGATCTTACCGCAGGGAGAGAGTGAAAACGCAAATGTGTGTATATGTAACGGCATCTGAGGTGTGTGTAGACTAGTGTGTGTGTGCATGAGTACCTGAGGTGTGTGTCGAAATCTTTGAGTTTTCTCTCGTGGAACTGGAATGCCTAGACTACCAGACGCACTACCTTCCGACTGCCCCCCCCCCTATACCTCGGGTCTGGAGGGAGCGAGGGAGGGAGGGAGATCTGGAGACAGAAAGAGATAGAGATGGAGGAAGGGGGAGGAAAGTGAGAGGGGAGAGAGGGAGAGGGGAGAGAGCGGGAGAGTGAGAGGAAGAGAGAGAGAGAGGTTGTTTTCCATTCTATAATGACATGTTCTCAGAATCACAAATAGACATCAGGTGTCTATAATCTATGTGACGGTAAATGATCATGAAGGGAGAAGTGGTAAACCAACCTCTGGGTTTCTCTCTGAGTTTGCGGAACATCTCCTTGGCCTTCCCCTCGCTGTGGCCCGAAAGAGGTGAGAACAGAGAATGAACATTTACAGTATTAGCTCACTAAAGGCCAAGCATCAGCTGACACGATGAAACTGGTTAGATGTATTTATAGATCTTGCTCTGAGTTAACTGGACTGTTGAGATGTTTCTGTCTGTCTCTTACAGTGTGTCAAGGGCCTCTCCACTCATCCACAGTTGTCTCTTGAGCTCCACAATGTCTGTCTGGAGGAGCATCATCTCCTCTCGCGACACTGCGCAGCTCGCGGCTGGGTTTCCCTTTGTAGTCCATAATAGTTTGCAAGCCCTGCCACATCCGACGGGCGTCAACAACCGATGTAGTAGGATTCAATCTTAGTCCTGTATTGACGCTTTGCCTGTTTGATGGTTCGTTGGAGGGCATAGCGGGATTTCTTATAAGCATCCAGATTTGCGTCTTGATCCTTGAAAGCGGTAGCTCTAACCTTTAGCTCAGTGCGGATGTTGCCTGTAGTCCATGGCGTCTGTTTGGGATATATACGTATGGTTACTGTGGGGACGATGACGTCGATCCTCTTATTGATGAAGCCGGTGACTGAGGTGGTATACTTCTCAATGCCATTGTATGAACCCCGGAACATATTCCAGTCTTTGCTTGCAAAACAGTCCTATAGTGTAGCATCTTATAGTCCTATAGTGCTATAGTGCTACAGTCCTATAGTGTAGCGAAAGCATCTGTCCACTTCCGTATTGAGCGAGTCACTGGTACTTCCCGCTTTAGTTTTTGCTTGTAAGCAGGAATTAGGAGGATAGAATTATGGTCAGATTTTCCAAATGGAGGGCGAGGGAGAGCTTTGTATGCGTCTCTGTGTGTGGAGTAAATGTGGTCTAGATTTGTTTTCCCTCTGGTTGCACATGTGACATGCTGGTAGAAATTACGTAAAATGGATTTAAGTTTGACTGCATTAAAGTCCCCGGCCACTAGGTGCGCTGCTTCCGGATGAGCATTTTCTTGTTTGCTTATGGCCTTATACAGCTTGTTGAGTGCGGTCTTAGTGCCAGCATGGGTTTGTGTGGTAAATGGACGGCTACGAAAAATATACATGAAAAGTTGGTAGATAGTGTGTTCTACAGCTTCTACAGCTTCTACAGCTTATCATGAGATACTCTACCTCAGGCAAGCAATACCTCAATACTTACTTCCTTAAACAACTTCTTAGGGATCAAATCCCGTTAACAGGATCGATTTGACAACATCCGGTGAAATGGCAGAGCGCCAAATTCAAATTAAATTATTAGAAATATTTAACTTTCATACAAGTGCAATACACCAAATTAAACCTTTACTTCTTGTTAATCCAGCCACCGTGTCAGATTTCAAAAAGGCTTTACGGCGAAAGCAAACCATGCTATTATCTGAGGACAACATCCCATCAAACCAACACAGACAATCATATTTCATCCCGCCAGGCGCGACACAAAACTCAGAAATAACGATATAATTCATGCCTTCTTTTGTTGCCACTCCAATATGTCCCATAAATATCACAAATGGTCCTTTTGTTTGATTAATTCCGTCGTTATATCTCCAAAATGTCCATTCATTTGGCGCGTTTGATCCAGAAAAACACAGGTTCCAACTCGCACAACATGACAACAAAATATCTAATAAATTACCTGTAATCTTTGTCCAAGCATTTCAAACAACTTTCCTAATACAACTTTAGGTATTTTTTAACGTAAATAATTGATCAAATTTAAGACGGGATAAACTGCGTTCAATAATAAGTGGAGCGAGCTTTTAGGTCACGCGCCCCAACCACAACAGTACACTACACTGGACCCTCGTTCTGAACAGCCCTACTTCTTAATTTCATTACTTCAACCAATTTCTAAAGACTGTTTACATCTAGTGGAAGTGATAGGACCTGCAAGCAAGTGCCTTAGAAATCTAGATCCCCATAGAAAACCCATTGAAAAGAGAGTGACCTCAAAAAAAAAAAAATCCTGGTTGTTTTGTCCTCGGGGTTTCGCCTGCCAAATAAGTTTTGTTACACTCACAGACATCATTCAAACAGTTTTAGAAACTTCAGAGTGTTTTCTATCCACATCTAATAATATGCATATCCTAGCTTCTGGGCCTGAGTAGCAGGCAGTTTACTTTGAACACACTGTTAGGGAAGATTCAGAATTTGTTGGTAACATATGTAAAATGTTTTTATATTCATCAAATGGGTGTAAGTTACTTCTCATCAGAATGGTATTTTTGTATAATGCTGTGGCGAGGTTGCAGTTATCTGTTCTATGTCAAAACTAAGTTGCATGGGCCACAGAGAGGGGAGAGGTCAAAGTGTCATCATGTGTAAACATATATTTTACTCCTTACCTTTTTCTTTAAGTGGGGAAAGGAGGGTGGCAGTGTCTGGAATCATTCTCATGCTCCCTTTTATCTTAACCTATAGCCTCACTCTCCTCTCCGTGAGTTTGTATTTAGAGTGGGTTGTATCTAAATGACAATTTGATATATACCTGTTGATATGGAGGATTGGTTTATGGTTCTGGGGTTTGGGAAAGGAGACAAAGCTGAACGATGAATTATGTCTATGCTGTCTGACTATGTGTGATCTTTGCTATAAAGGATCCCATTTTGCCATTGTGTGGGGACTCTCAACTTTTCATTAGAGATACTGAACTGTTGAAAGTCAAAATGCTATAGAGCTGATATAATTAAAGATGGACTTTTATAACTAACTCTGACTTGTGTGTGTGGTTTGCTCCCATGATTTGGTAAATAGAGGAAATTTCCACGACAACGCTTTTCATCCGGACGTGAAAATACCGCCCCCTAGCCTAGAGAGGTTAATATTAGACATCGCACACCAGTTGTTATTGACATATAGACACACACCACCACCCCTCGTCTTACCGGACGTAGCTGTTCTGTCCTGCCGATGCATAGAAAACCCAGCCAATAGTATATTATCCGTGTCGTCATTCAGCTACGACTTGGTGAAACACAAGACATTACGTTTAATGTCCCGTTGGAAGGATAGTCTCGAACGGAGCTCATCCAGTTTATTCTCCAGTGATTGCATGTTGGTCAATAGAACGGATGGTAGAGGCGGGTTACCCACTCGCTGGTGAATTCTCACAAGGCCCCCGGATCTGCTCCCCTTGTATCTCCATCTCTTCTTCATGCGAATGACGGAGATTTGGGTCTGGTCCAGGAGAAACAGTATATCTGTCACGCCCTGATCTGTTTCACCTGTCCTTGTGCTTGTCTCCACCCCCTCCAGGTGTCGCTTATTATCCCTGGTGTATTTATCCCCTGTGTTTCCTGTCTCTCTGTACCAGTTCGTCTTGTTTGTCAAGCCAACCAGCGTTTTTGTGTCTCAGCTCCTGCTTTTCCCAGTCTCCCTTTTCTTGCCCTCCTGGTTTTGACCCTTGCCTGTCCTGACTCTGAGCCCGCCTGCCTGACCACTCTGCCTGCCCCTGACCTCGAGCCTACCTATCATCTTGTACCGTTTGGACTCTGACCTGGTTTATGAACTCTCGCCTGTACCCGACCTGCCTTTTGCCTACCTCTTTTGTTATAATAAATATTGGAGCTCAACCATCTGCCTCCTGTGTCTGTATTTGGGTCTCGCCTGGTGCCCTTATAATATCCTTCACGTCAGACTCATTAAAGAAAAAATCTTTATCCAGTTTGAGGTGAGTAATCGCTGTTCTGATATCCAGAAGCTCTTTTCGGGCATAAGAGACGGTAGCAGCAACATTACATACAAAATAAGTTACAATAGACTACAACACAAATACACACCCCAATTATCAAATTACTTATCTTGTGTTTTCTTCAATTCAAAGTACTTTAGTGGCCAGGAGAAATTGCCCCGGGTGGCGATGTAGCAACTCACATGTTAAGGTTGTTGGGCTGGGCCAGGTGAACTCCCCTGTCAGGTCCTCATAAACCACAATGTCATAACATCCTGCTTCAACTTCAACTTATTATGCCTGAGAGAGGGAACGAGAAAGAGAGAGAAATAGGAGAGAGAGAGAGAGAGAGGGAGAAGATAATTTGTATAATAACTATAATGTTAATATATTCACAGGCATTCATGTATGCACACACACACACACACACACACACACACACACACACACACACACACACACACACACACACACACACACACACACACACACACACACACACACACACACACACACACACACACACATATTATTTTATTGTAGCTCAAGATTGTAAACAACAGGAAAAAGAAACAATGGGTATGTGTGTGTTTCTAACAGGTGCAAGAACTATAAGGGTTAGCTGAAGGGTGAGAACGGACATAAAACTGGTTTATTTTCCCCAAAAAGAAAAACAGTGAAAAAATGTACTTGACAAAGAGGAAGCTAGAGAGGGAAAGTGAGATCAGTTGTATCCACAAAGCATCTCAGGATGGATCAACTCATAAAAGTCTATCTCAGCTGTGAATTCTATAGCATGCTACAGACAACAACGGTGAATGTTGCAATAGTAAAACGCTTGTATCATCCATCATATGTCATTTTCGCCTGACACGATCACTTTGCCTTGTCTTACTTATTGCCTAATATGTTGTCATGCATAACCTTCTTTTTTATATACCAATTCCAATGGTTATGAAAAGCAGAATTATGAGTATGTTTACATGTACACTAATAATTTGATATTAAACTAGCTATGGCAGAAGGTTGAGTATGGCATTAGTCATGTAAACACATGACTCTGTTTATCTTAATCGACGTAAGGTCATAATCGAAGTAAGCATACGCTGATTAAAACATATTTTTTTCTGAGCAGTCTTTCAAGTTATTAGGACATGTAAACAGTTTAATAGTAAAAACTGAAAGTATACATCTTATAAATACTTCTCACATAAAAACATTAATAAGTACATTTGCAAAAATGTCTAAAAACTGTTTTTGCTTTGCCACTATGGGGTATTGTGTGTAGATTGACGAGGGAAAAAAATATTGAATCCATTTTAGAATAAGGCTGTAACGTAACAAAATGTGGAAAAAGTTAAGTGGTCTTAATACTTTCCGAATGCACTGTAAATAGTATTTGAAAAAATAACGTTCACTGTGGTAGAATGCTTCTTTTGATTGACGATTTTCTGCATTTATCAAAGTCCCATCAGTAGCCAGATTTCAGATGTGTTCTGTTAAATCCTGTTAAAACCTGTTTTTACATGCAAAGCATGTAAACGTTTTTAATTGACTATTATATTAACCTGACTATCCACAATAATCACATTATTGTGTGCATGTAACCATGCTCAATATTACTGTTATATCAATACTCCTGTCACCAGTGGTGTAAAGTACTTAAGTAAAACATATTTTCAAATACTACTTAAGGCATTTTTGGGGATATCTGTACTTAACTTTTTATATTTCTGACAGCTTTTGCTTTTACTTCACTGTAATGTATTCCTAAAGAAAATAATGTACTTTTTACCGAAATACATTATCTTTGACACCCAAAAAAACATGTTACATTTGGAATACTTAGCAGGACAGGAAAATTGTAAAATCCACACACACTTATCAAGAGAACATCCCTGGTCTTCCCTACTACCTCTGGCGGTGTAAGGAGTGCGCTGAGAGTCAGGAAGCAAGTTCAGGAAGTGAGTTTTAATAAATAGAAGAAACAATGAACACGCAACACACACAATGAACACGCAACACACACAATGAACACGCAACACACACAATGAACACGCAACACACACAATGAACACGCAACACACACAATGAACACGCAACACACACCAAATGAAAACGCAACACACACCAAATGAAAACGCAACACACACCAAATGAAAACGCAACACACACCAAATGAAAACGCAACACACACCAAATGAAAACGCAACACACACCAAATGAAAACGCAACACACACCAAATGAAAACGCAACACACACAATGCACCGACATGAAAACAGAGTCAATAACACCTGAGGAAAGAACCAAGGGGAGTGACAGATATAGGGAAGATAATCAAGGAGGTGATGGAGTCCAGGTGAGTGTCATGAGACGATGGTGACAGGTGTGCGGGATAATCAGCAGCCTGATGACCTAAAGGCTGGAGAGGGAGTGGACTCACTAAACACACACGCTTCATGTGTAAATGGTGTCTGAGTGTTGGAGTGTGTCCTTGGCTATCTGTAAATTTAAAAAACAAGAAAATTATGCTGTCTGGTTTGCTTAATATAAGGAATTTGAAATGATTTAAACTTTCACTTGTACTTTTGTTACTTCAATATATTTGAGCAATTAGATTTACTTTGGATACTTAAGTATATTTAAAACCAAATACTTTACTCAAATAATATTGTACTAGGTGACTTTCACTTGAGTCATTTTCTATCAAGTTATCTTTATTTTTACTCAAGTATGGCAATTGGGTACTTTTTCCACCACTGCTCATCGCTTTGGCACAATAGGCATCAAGTCGCTTGCCAATAATGTTGCATGCAACGATTGAAAGGTCTATCATTTTCATTGAACACAGTAAAGGTTAACATAAACCCTAGATGCCTTCAATTGCACAATTTATAGACATGCCCAATTTAGGCATCTTTTTTAACAACGTGGTGTTGTGCTCCAAATGGATAACTTGAAATAACATAATGTAGGTAATTGAATAATCTAAAGAAAAACATGTTTATTTATTAGCCTAGTGGTTATTAGTATTTAGGCAACTCATGTGAACTAGGCCTCATGTGAAATCAGTGTTAAAGGCGCAAGAGATACTGTTGCACGTAGGTCTAGATTATTTATGGATTGAACATATAAAACATTACTTTAATAACTCCAAAGCAATTGCATGTGGATCAGGAACCACTGACTCACTGCATTTGTATTTTATTAAGACACCTGCTGGTAACTCTTAACTGGTTAGGACAGTTCATGAGGTCTCCTAAATATCAGCCGACTAGGTGTGACTTACAGTATGACTGTCACACCCTGACCATAGTTTACTTTGTATATTTCTATGTTGTGGTTGGTCAGGGTGTGATCTGAGTGGGCATTCTATGTTACATGTCTAGTTTGTCCAGTTCTATGTTCGGCCTGATATGGTTCTCAATCAGAGGCAGGTGTTCGTCATTGTCTCTGATTGGGAACCATATTTAGGTAGCCTGGGTTTCACTGGGTGATTGTTCCTGTCTATGTGTTTTCACCAGATAGGCTGTTTAGGTTTTCGTTACGTTCATTATTTTTGTAGTGTTTGTATTGATTCGTGTTTTACGTTTGTTTATTAAAACATGGATCGAAATCTACACGCTGCATTTTGGTCCGACTCTCCTTCTCATACGGAAAACCGTTACAATGACAGAGGCTTAACATAGCTTTTCTTTTAACCCGTAAGAGTGAAATGTCTATTCTCAGCACTTAAAACCAATTTTCTACTCCGAGACACTTTGTGGATACGGGCCAAGTACAACCAGAGAGAGATACACAAATAGAAAAAATAGTAGTAGTGTTCGCCACAGTAGCACCACGCACGAGGTATCGCAGTGTTTCCGACGAATGAGGTACACAAACTGTTCTGGTCCAGCTCTTTGGCATAGCCCAGATCTATGATCGTATGTATCAACTACAGAGGGAGAGAACAGGATAATGATTTATTACACTGTATGGAGTATTCTTAGTATTTTCTAAGAAATTACTTAGCAAAACAGTAACTACACATAACATACAATTAACTACCAAATATCAAATCTACTTTGGGGCTCTACTGCCTTTAAGAACCCCTTAATTTAATAGTTCTACAGCCCCTGTCTCTCAAAGCAAGCACTGAACTCCAAGCACAGGAACTCCTTCACCAGGAGGGCATATAGTATTGCTGTTCGCCGATGAGTGAAACATTTCACAATAAACATTTTTACGGTCAATTTAATCCAGACAGAAATATGTGTTTTGTGCTGTACCCTCCATGTAATGTTATAAAACAATACAAGGGCATACAGAAACACATAAACTCAGCAAGAACTTGTTTTAATATGTCTGACTGGCCTTCGTTACATAACTCTATTTGTGTCCATTTAGGAGTTTAGGGATGGATGGTATATTGCATCATTGACAAGATGGGGACATATTGGGCAAGGTAGGAACTATTATAGAGGGTGGGTGTCTGTCTGCATTGGGGTTTGCAGTGTTTGTGCTTCTGTGATTATCCAGGTATTGTCTGTGTGATTCAAAATCATGTTAGCTTGTTGAGCTAAAGCCTCATTTGTCAGGGAGCAGGAGTGCAAAGTCTTCAATTCCTAAAATCACACAGGGAGACCCACTCTCTTCTCTCCCTGCTGGAGGACGATGTTCTCTAGCTTCAGATCTCTGTGGATGATCCTGTTCTTATGGAGGTAAGTCAGTGCAGATGCTAGGGGGGCTAGAGAGCGAGAGAGAGAGACAGAAGTCTGGAAAAATATCCTCTGTGTACAACGTAAAACAACAAATCATGCATGCAGAGCAGAATTAGGCCGATATCCGATAATTATGAAAAATTCAGGTAAGAAGTGTTAAATTCTACAACCACCTACAAGGAAGCGATTCCCAAACCTTCCATATCAAAGCCATCACCTACAGGGAAATTAACCTGTAGAAGAGCCCTCTAAGCAAGCTGATCCTGGGGCTCTGTTCACAAACACAAACAGACCCTACAGAGCCCCAGGACAGCTACACAATTAGAACCAACCAAACCATGAGAAAACAAAAAGATAATTACTTGACACAATGAAAATAATTTACAAAACAAATTGAGCAAACTAAAATGCTATTTGGCCCTAAACAGAGAGTACACAGTGGCAGAATACCTGACCACCGTGACTGACCCAAAATTAAGGAAATATTTGACTATGTACAGACTCAGTGAGCATAGCTTTGTTTTTGAGAAAGGCCGCCGAAGGCAGACCTGGCTCTCAAGAGAAGACAGGCTATGTACACACTGCCCACAATATGAGGTGGAAACTGACCTGCACTTCCTAACCTCCTGCCAAATGTATGACCATAATAGAGACACATATTTCCCTCAGATTACACAGACCCACAAAGAATTCAAAAACAAATCCAATTTTGATAAACTCCCATATCTATTGGGCGAAATACCACGGTGTGCAATCACAGCAGCAAGATTTGTAACCTGTTGTGCCCCTGTGTCTTTGTGTGTGAGTGTGAGTGTGTGTGTGTGTGTGTGTGTGTGTGTGTGTGTGTGTGTGTGTGTGTGTGTGTGTGTGTGTGTGTGTGTGTGTGTGTGTGTGTGTGTGTGTGTGTGTGTGTGTCAGGGCCCAGAGGGTGGTACAGTGTAAAACTCTCATCAGCAGGAAGTTCCCACCAAAGGTCACCAGGGAGACAGGAAGATTAATCATTTGTTTCTCTCTCTCTGTGTGTGTGTGTGTGTGTGTGTGTGTGTGTGTGTGTGTGTGTGTGTGTGTGTGTGTGTGTGTGTGTGTGTGTGTGTGTGTGTGTGTGTGTGTGTGTGTGTGTGTGTGTGTGTGTGTGTGTGTGTGTGTGTGCGTGTTTGTATGTGTGTGTGTTACAGGTTGAGTATGGTGTGAGTGCATGTTTAGCATGTCTGCATTTCACGTGTTTTCACTTGTCTGTCTGTGCCTGCTCTCAGAGATGTGAGATGTATGAATTAACATATGGATTCCTAAGCATGTGTGTGTTTGTATATTTACGTGTGTTTCCTGTGAGTGAATATGGTGTGAGTGTATGTTCTGTACATTTCCATGTGAGTGTTCGGGTGGAGAAGTATCCTCTGTATCCACAGTCTGCTCTTTCAAATCTGTGTGCATACCGGAGGATGAGATGATATATGATTTGGTGTGTGTTGGATGATGTGTGCCTATGAATATCAGGAAGTTTGTGGTTAGTTTCTAGAGACTTGCAACTTCATATTTAGCATCGTCAAGTCTGGTAAACAGGGTGATGGAAAATAATTGTATCAGTGTGGATAAATTAAACTGAAGTGAAACACAGTTCACCTAATGTCGAGCATCTAAACAGGCCCACTCAATAATGACTATGAAGAACAATAACAATGTATGTGTGGCCCCTCTTCTCCAGGCCTCTCTTCAATATGTAATATGCATGTAATAACATAGTAATTTACAAGACGCTATTATCCAAAGAAAGTACCTTACAGTAAACACATACGCTATATATACAAATGTATGTGGACACCCCTTCAAATGAGTGGATTCGGCTATTTCAGCCACTCTCATTGCTGACAGGTGTATAAAATCAAGCACACCGCCATGCAATCTCCATAGCCAAACATTGGCAGTAGAATGGGTGACTCATGCGGTGACCTCACCCATTATAACCAGCTTATCCAGAGATACAACCTCTCTTATCATCACTCAGTGCCTGGGATTACCCCCGCTGTACCCGCACCCCACCATACCCCTGTCTGCACATTATGCCCTGAATCTATTCTACCACGCCCAGAAATCTGCTCCTTTTATTCTTTGTCCCCAATGCTCTAGGCGACCAGTTTTGATAGCCTTTAGCCGTACCCTCATCCTACTCCTCCTCTGTTCCTCGGGTGATGTGGAGGTAAACCCAGGCCCTGCGTGTCCCCAGGCACCCTCATTTGTTGACTTCTGTGATAGAAAAAATCTTGGTTTCATGCATGTCAACATCAGAAGCCTCCTCCTTAAGTTTGTTTTACTCACTGCTTTAGCACACTCCGCCAACCCTGAAGTGCTTGCCGTGTCTGAATCCTGGCTTAGGAAGGCCACCAACAATTCTGAGATTTCCATACCTAGCTACAACATTTTACGTCAAGATAGAACTGCCAAAGGGGGAGGAGTTGCAATCTACTGCAGAGATAGCCTGCAAAGTTCTGTCATACTTTCCAGGTCTATACCCAAACAGTTTGAACTTCTAATTTTAAAAATTAACCTCTCCAGAAATAAGTCTCTCACTGTTGCCGCCTGCTATCGACCCTCCTCCGCTCCCAGGTGTGCCCTGGACACCATTTGGGAATTGATCGCCCCCATCTAGCTTCAGAGTTCGTTCTGTTAGGTGACCTAAACTGGGATATGCTTAACACCCCGGCAGTCCTACAATCTAAGCTAGATGCCCTCAATCTCACACAAATCATCAAGGAACCCACCAGGTACAACCCTAAATCAGTAAACATGGGCACTCTCATAGACATTATCCTGACCAACTTGCCCTCCAAATACACCTCCGCTGTTTTCAATCAGGATCTCAGCGATCACTGCCCCATTGCCTGTATCTGCTATGGGTCCGCGGTCAAACGATCAACCCTCATCACTGTCAAACGCTCCCTAAAACACTTCTGCAAGCAGGCCTTTCTAATCGACATGACCCAGGTATCCTGGAAGGATATCGACCTCATCCTGTCAGTCGAGGATGCTTGGTCATTCTTTAAAAGTAATTTCCTCACCATCTTAGATAAGCATGCCCCGTTCAAAAAATGCAGAACTAAGAACAGATATAGCCCTTGGTTCACTCCAGACCTGACTGCCCTTGACCAGCACAAAAGCATAATGTGGCGGACTGCAATAGCATCGAATAGTCCCCACGATATGCAACTGTTCAGGGAAGTCAGGAACCAATACACGCAGTCAGTCAGGAAAGCAAAGGCTAGCTTTTTCAAGCAGAAATTTGCATCCTAGCTCTAACTCCAAAAAGTTTTGGGACACTGTAAAGTCCATGGAGAACAAGAGCACCTCCTCCCAGCTGCCCACTGCACTGAGGCAAGGTAACACGGTCACCACTGATAAATTCATGATAATCGAAAATTTGTCAACGGCTGGCCATGCCTTCTTACTGGGTACTCCAACCCCGGCCAACAGCTCCGCCTCCCCCGCAGCTACTCGCCCAAGCCTCCCCAGCTTCTCCTTCACCCAAATCCAGACAGCAGATGTTCTGAAAGAGCGGCAAAACCTGGACCCCTACAAATCAGCTGGGCTAGAAAATCTGGACCATCTCTTTCTAAAACTATCTGCCGCAATTGTTGCAACCCCTATTACCAGCCTGTTCAACCTCTCTTTCGTATCGTCCGAGATCCCTAAAGATTGGAAAGCTGCCATTGTCATCCACCTCTTCAAAGGGGGTGGCACCCTAGACCCAAACTGTTACAGACCTATATCCATCCTGCTCTGCCTATCTAAAGTCTTCAAAAGCCAAGTTAATAAACAGATCACTGACCATTTCGAATCCCACCGTACCTTCTCCACTGTGCAATCTGGCTTCCGAGACGGTCACGGGTGCACCTCAGCCACGCTCAAGGTACTAAACGATATCATAACCGCCATCGATAAAAGACAGTACTGTGTAGCCGTCTTCATCGACCTGGCCAAGGCTTTCGACTCTGTCAATCACTGTATTCTTATCGACAGACTCAATAGCCTTGGTTTTTCTAATGACTGCCTCGCCTGGTTCACCAACTACTTTGCTGACAGAGTTCAGTGTGTCAAATCGGAGGGCATGTTGTTCGGACCTCTGGCAGTCTATGGGGGTACCACAGGGTTCAATTCTCGGGCCGACTCTTTTCTCTGTATATATCAATGATGTCGCTCCTGCTGCGGGTGATTCCCTGATCCACCTCTATGCAGACAACACCATTCTGTATACTTCTGGCCCTGCCTTGGACACTGTGCTAACTAACCACCAAACGAGCTTCGATGCCATACAACACTCCTTCCGTGGCCTCCAACTGCTCTTAAACGCTAGTAAAACCAAATGCATGCTTTTCAACCGTTCGCTGCCCACACCTGTCCGCCCGACTAGCATCACCACCCTGGACGGTTCCGACCTAGAATATGTGGATAACTATAAATACCTAGGTGTCTGGGTAGACTGTAAACTCTCCTTCCAGACTCATATTAAACATCTCTAATCCAAAATCAAATCTAGAATCAGCTTTTTATTTCGCAACAAAGCCTCCTTCACTCACGCCGCAAAACTTATCCTAGTAAAACTGACTATCCTACCGATCCTCGACTTCGGCGATGTCATCTACAAAATAGCTTCCAACACTCTACTCAGCAAACTGGATGCAGTCTATCACAGTGCCATCAGTTTTTTTACCAAATCACCTTATACCACCCACCACTGCAACCTGTATGCTCTAGTCGGCTGGCCCTCGCTACATATTCGTCGCCAGACCCACTGGCTCCAGGTCATCTATAAGTCTATGCTAGGTAAAGCTCCGCCTTATCTCAGTTCACTGGTCACGATAACAACACCCACCCGTAGCACACGTTCCAGTGGGTATATCTCATTGATCATTCCCAAAGCCAACACCTCATTTGGCCGCCTTTCCTTCCAGTTCTCTGCTGCCAGTGACTGAAACTGCCTTTGGAAGCAACGTCAACACAAGAACTGTTCGTCAGGAGCTTCATGAAATGGGTTTCCATGGCAGAGCAGCCGTATACAAGCGTAAGATCACCATGCGCAATGCCAAGCGTTGGCTGGAGCAGTGGAAAAGCGTTCTCTGGAGTGATGAATCACGCTTCAATGCCTTGTCAGCCCAACAGACAAATCTGGGTTTGGCGGATGGCAGGAGAACGCTACCTGCCCGAATGCATAGCGCCAACTGTAACGTTTGGTGGAGGAGGTATAATGGTCTGGGGCTGTTTTTCATGGTTCGGGCCCCTAAGTTCCAGTGAAGGGAAATCTTAACACTACAGCATAGAGTGACATTCTAGATGATTCTGTGCTTCCAACCTTGTGGCAACAGTTTGGGGAAGGCTCTTTCCTGTTTCAGCATGACAATGCCCCCGTGCACAAAGTGAGGTCCATACATAAATGGTTTGTTGAGATCGGTGTGGAAGAACTTGACTGGCCTGCACAGAGCCCTGACCTCAACCCCATCAAACACCTTTGGGATGAATTGGAATTCCGACTGCGAGCCAGGCCTAATCGCCCTACATTAGCGCCCGACCTCACTAATGCTCTTGTAACTGAATGGAAGCAAGTCCCCTCAGCAATGTTCCAACATCTAGTGGAAAGCCTTCCAAGAGGAGTGGAGGCTATTATAGCAGCTAAGGGGGGGAACCAACTCTATATTAATGCCCTTGATTTTGGAATGAGATGTTCGACGAGCAGGTGTCCACATACCTTTGGTCATGTAGTGTATATTCAGTGCATGTGGCCTGAGCAGGAATCAAACTCAGGGCGGTGGGTTAGGGCCATTGATGATGTCACTCTAAAGGTCAGACTGACAGATGTGTGTATGTGTGACACAGACAGGCTCGCCCATTTACTCCATCCAACAGGAAGTTGATCACACATTAACTTCCGCCTCTCAGACAGGGACTCTGTGATGTCTCCATCAGGAATGTGGAACTTGGCTAAACTGCTGGCATATGACACAGACACCATACTGCAGGTGGCAGCTACACAACATCAAGAACTTTGAGAACTCATGGAAAACACTGTGTAAATGGAATCCACTAGAGATACTGACATGCAGTACCAGTGAAAAGTTTGGACACACCTACTCATTCAAGTACTATTTCCTACATTGTTGAATAATAGTTAAGTTAAAATAACACATATGGAATCATGCAGTAACCAAAAAGTGTTTAACAAATCAAAATATATTTTATATTTGAGATTCTTCAAATAGCCACCCTTTGCCTTGATGACAGCTTTATACACTATTGGCATTCTCTCAACCAGCTTCATGAGGTAGTCACCTGGAATGCTTTTCAATTAACAGGTGTGCCTTGTTAAAAGTTCATTTGTGGAATTTCTTTACTTCTTAATGTTGGAACCAGTTGTTTTGTGACAAGTTAAGGGTGGTATACAGAAGATAGCACTATTTGGTAAAATACCAAGTCCATGTTATGGCAAGAACAGCTCAAGTAAGCAAAGGGAAACGACAGTCCATCATTACTTTAAGACATGAAGGTCAGTCAATCTTGAAAACTTCAAGAACTTTGAAAGTTTTTTCAAGTGCAGTCACAAAAACCATTAAGCGCTATGATGAAACTGTCTCTCATGAGGTCACCACAGGAAAGGAAGACCCAGAGTTACCTCCTGCTGCAAAGGATAAGTTCATTAGAGTTACTAGCCTCAGAAATTGCAGCCCAAATAAATGCTTCACAGAGTTCAAGTAACAGACACTTCTCAACTTAAACTGTTCCGAGGAGACTGTGTGAATCAGGCCTTCATGGTTGAATTGCTGCAAAGAAACCACTACTAAAGGACAACAATAAGAAGAAGAGACTTGCTTGGGCCAAGAAACACGAGCAATGGACATTAGACCGGTGGAAATGTGTCCTTTGGTCTGATTTTTGGTTCTTTGTGAGACGCAGAATAGGTGAACGGATAATCTCTGCATGTGTGGTTCCCACCGTGAAGCATGGAGGACGTGTGATGGTTTCGGGGTGCTTTGCTGGTGACACTGTAGGTAATTTATTTAGAATTCAAGGCACACTTAACCAGCATGGCTACCACTGCATTCTGCAGCGATACGCCATCCCATCTGGTTTGCACTTAGTAGGATTATCATTTGTTTTTCAATAGGACAATGACCCAAAACACACCTCCAGGCTGTGTACGGGCTATTTGACCAATAAGGAGAGTGATGGAGTGCTGCATCAGATAACCTGGCATCCACAATCACCCGACCTCAACCCAATTGAGATGGTTTGGGATGAGTTGGACCGCAGAGTGAAGGAAAAGCAGTCAACAAGTGCTCAGCATATGTGGGAACTCCTTCAAGACTGTTGGAAAAGCATTCCTCATGAAGCTGGTTGAGAGAATGCCAAGAGTGTGGAAAGCTGTCTTCAAGGCCAAGGGTGTCTACTTTGAAGAATCTAAACAATATTTTGATTTGTTTAACACTTTTTTGGTTACTCCATGTGTTATTTCATAGTTTTGACGTCTTCACTATTATTCTACAATGTAGGAAATAGTACTTGAATGAGTAGGTGCGTCCAAACTTTGTGCCAAGGGAGAAGTTTAGTCCCAGGTTCCTTAGTGATGAGCTTTGTGGGCACTATGGTGTTGAACGCTGAGCTGTAGTCAATGAACAGCATTCTCACATAGGTGTTCCTTTTGTCCAGGTGGGAAAGGGAAGTGTGGAGTGGGATTGAGATTGTGTCATCTGTGAATCTGTTGGGGCGGTTGGCGAATTGAACTGGGTCTCTGGCATAATGGTGTTGATGTGAGGCATGACCAGCCTTTCAAAGCACTTCATTGTTACCGGTGTGAGTGCTACCGGGCGGTAACAATTTAGGCAGGTTACCTTTCCTTTCTTGGGCACAGGGACTATGGTGGTCTTTGACATTACATGGTGGTCTTTGGTATTACAGACTCGGCCAGGGAGAGGTTGAAAATGTCAGTGAAGACACTTGCCAGTTGGTCCACGCATGCTTTGAGTACACGTCCTGGTAATCCGTCTGGCCCCTCGGCTTTGTGAATGTTGACCTTCATTTATTTTATTTTTTAAAATTTTTTTTAACCTTTATTTAACTAGGCAAGTCAGTTAAGAACACATTCTTATTTTCAATGACGGCCTAGGAACAGTGGGTTAACTGCCTGTTCAGGGGCAGAACGACAGATTTGTACCTTGTCAGCTCAGGGATTTGAACTTGCAACCTTCCGGTTACTAGTCCAACGCTCTAACCACTAGGCTACCCTGCCGACATGTCTAAAGGTCTTGCTCACATCGGCTACGGAGAGCGTGATCGTTCAGTCATCCGGAACAGCTGGTGCTCTCACACGTTAGTAGTAGGATTCAATCTTTGCCTGTAATCCATGGCTTCTGGTCACGTGGGGACGACATCATCGATGCACTTATTGATGAAGCCGGTGACTGAGGTGGTATACTCCTCAATGCCATTGGATGAATCCTGGAACATATTCCAGTCTGTGCTAGCAAAACAGTCTTACGTAAAATGGATTTAAGTTTGCCTGCATTAAAGTCCCCGGCCACTAGGAGAACCGCTTCTGGATGAGCATTTTCATGTTTGCTTATGGCCTAATACAGCTCCTTGAGTGCGGTCTTTGTGGTGGTAAATAGATGGCTACGAATAATATAGATGAGAACTCTCTTTGTAGATAGTGTGTTCTACAGCTTATCATGAGGTATTCTACCTCAGGCGAGCAATACCTCGGGACTTTTTTAATATTAGACATTGCGCACCAGCAGTTATTGACAAATAGACACATTTCCCCGCCCCTTGCCTTACCAGACGTAGCTGCTCTATCCTGCCGAAACACGGAGAAGCCAGCCAGCTCTATATTATCCGTGTCGTCATTTAGTCAAGTCTTGGTGAAACATAAGATATTACAGTTTTTAATGTCCAATTATTAGGATAGTCTTGATCGTAGATCATCTTACAAGGCACCCGGTCCTCCTCCCCCTTTTCCTCCGTCTTTTCTTCACGCTGATGACGGGGATTTGGGCCTTGTCTTGAGAAAGCAGTATATCTATCACGTTGGACTCATTAAAGAAAAAATCTTTGTCCAGTCTGAGACGAGTACTAGCTGTTCTGATGTCCAGAAGCTATTTTCGGTCATAAGAGACTGTAGCAGCAACATTTTGTACACAATTAGCTCCAAACAATGTGAAAAATCTTACAAAATAGCACAGTTGGTTAAGGAGCCCGTACAACGTACAACGGCAGACCGCCCCTCTGGGGCCATTATCGCCGTTATCACCATTACCACTAGATAGTGTAATTTAGTGGTGTAGCGTGGCCGATTTAGAATGCAGCAACTAATCATTCTCAAATTCATTAGACATTAATTAATTGAGTCTATATACCACATCTGGAGTCAATCTGATTTATGGTTCATGAGAATAATTTTGTACAAGTATTTTTAACCATTAGCATATGTGTTAACGTGAATCTATAGGTATAGCGTGGTCATATTTGAATGCAGAAACAACAAAGCCAAAGAGTGAATCTGACATATGGTTCACGAGGAGAAAATTGTTGCTGATGATTTTGAGCATTAGCGTTACATATGCAAAGAACAAGTTATTAATAGTTTCCTTGTTTTTTGTGATATCAATACCAAATACAGTGTGGTTCATTTTAGGGTTGTCCATGATAGCGATGACAAGTTTCAAGTTGAAAGGCCACTGTGGAGTGGATTGACAGTGGTTTGACAAGTAAAATCAGATTTTTTGTTTTTCAATAACTCCGTCGTGTTTTGACCAATCCCTTAGCTTTCTCAAACGATGTTAAAACATGTACCATGGGTCTACATTTCACATTTGGTGTCACTTGGTCTTATGAGAAGAATAGTTTAAGATTTTTTTAGCCAAATTTTCGCATATTAGTGTATGTGCAAATATGCATCTACTGGTATAGTGTGGCCATCTTTGAATGCCACATTTGGAGAGAATCTGACTTTTAGTCTATTAAGTAGATTTGTGTGATTATTTTAAGCATTACATAGACAAAAAAGTACATTGTTAATATTTTCCTTATTTTAAGATATGCCAAACTTAACCTGGTTCATCATGATCATGTGTTAGATGCCCCTAAAAAGTTTCAAGCCTACACACCCAATTTTGTGTTATTTGGATTTATGGCCAATGAAAATAAGTTATTCAAAGGTTTGTAAAAATGTCCAAGATGGAGGAAAACCTATCCTGAAGGACCTTATGGGCCCTTGAGGCAAATTTGTTCAGCATGAGGAAAGACAACTACATACAAAGTTTCAAGTGGTCAAACTGATATGACGGTTTAAGTGAGATTTTTTCTCTGTTTTCCATTAGAACAATAAGAAAAAAATCCACAATGCAGCTGCGCTGCTACCAGCCAAGGTTTGGGTCTTACGTTGGGTGCCTTTCAGATGTTTAAGCATTGCACTTGTACTACCACTACGGATTGCTGTACCTCTATTCCACTTCGCAAAGTTTACATTTCCTTCTCATTTAACTTCTCTAAGTTTTGCCATACTGGACTTCGCTGCTGTCGCTTGCCTTTCTCTGCAATTTTTCAAACTGTTAACGACGATGATGTAGTTGTGGAGTCGAGTTCAAAATAATTGATTTCTCGACTCGTTGCATGTGGACTCTCAGCGTTCACTCCCATTTCTGAGAATCAAGATTCGATTCCTAGCTCTTAAGATGAAGTATTTTGGAACGGAGGAGACTAATAAATTGCCATACTTCCGAGAACACTCGCATCTTTTCATAACGAGCTAGCGAGGGACAGAGAGAGGGGAGGGGCACAGTATAGACAAGTCGGCACCAGGCAGACAGTCTGAACCAGGGTCCTTGCCGCGACCAAAAAATGCCGCCCCCACAAAACTAGAATTGCCCCAGTAAGCAAAATAACGTTAAAAATACGTCTAAAAGACAGCTTTTCCAGACGTTGAAGTTAAGTTCAATTTAGGTTCTGAATGAAAGGTGAAAAGGTATTGTAACGACCCTGGGTTTAGAAGCGTGGAAATCGACTCTGCTGCACGAGCGGCACAAAAGTGGGATCCCACTTCTGACACCAATGTAATGAAACAGGCAGGGAGCCCGAGGTCCGGCGCGCTATCGACTGTGCCGCAAAAGCATGCTCGAACGGCAGAGTCGATTTCCGCGCTTATAAACCCAGGGTCGTTACAGTATTTTCCGTTTGTTTAAAATACATATTTTTCAGGATGTTGAAAAGGCATCTTTTCTGGACATAGAAAAATATGTATTTTCTAGACGTTGAAATCAGGTTAATTTTCAGTTCTGAATGAAAGTTGAAAATACTTATTTTCCTGATTTTTAAAATACGTGTTTTACAGTCATTGAAAATATGTATTTTCCGGATGTTGAAATCAGGCTAATTTTTGGTTCTGAATGAAAGTTGAAAATAAGTCATTTACAAACATCTATGTTCGGGACAAACCAAGGCTGGTCCAAACCAGACACAATCTGAACCAAACCAATCATAGAAAAAAAAGCTATGTCTGTTGATGTTGAAATCAAGGACCGCACCAAATCTGAACCAACTATAGACGTTCATGATTGGTTCTGATCAGACCAAAAACCAATGTCTGTGGATGTGGAAACCAAGGCCGGTCTGCACCAAAAAAAGATATCCAAAAGGCCTCAGTCTGTGTTTACTGAGGTGTAGCCTACAGTGTTGTCTGAAATTGCATTTTATGAATGCCCATCTATGTGGTAAGCCTACCGCTTGAAAAACACTAAATAACGACGTCCTGATAAGACCAAAAAAAGACGTCCAAAAGACGTCGGCTTGTGCTTACTCGGCTTGTGCTTACTACCAGCTCCCAACGGAATTTTATGAACGCCCATCCATCCATGTTGTGGTAGGCCCACCGTTTGTAAAACAGGCCATTGCATTGGCTTTATTAGTCCTGATTCCTGTGACTAATTCGTTTGGCTATTTAAACTCTGAATATCAGCTACCCAAATTCATCAGGAGTTATCGTGAGCCCATTTGTAACGTGTTTACACAACGGGAAATGCAGAAGTATTTTATTTTTCGCTATGATCAGCTTGTCAAAAAAATTTGACAGATACAAACTTAAAACCAACCTGGACAACAGTTGTGATTGTCCATTCCATATTATCCATTTTACTTTGACCTGTCCTGTTTTTAGAATATGTTGTTTCTTAAAATGACAGCTACTTTTTTATTTGATTGAGCACCATTTAGGTTAGGCTATTTGATCGGAGAAACCTGTAAGAAGTGTCAGTCTCATTACATTGTCATCCATGTTATCTCCAGCCTGTAGGCTGCAGAAAAGGCCACACACTCTTTCTACCATATCCTATATCTGCTACATGATTTATGATACATCTCTCCAACAGCACTCTGGAGAGGCGCGCTGGGAATGGACAAGCTAAATATTTTGCGCCCCTGCCTTTGACAAAGTGGGGTCTGCTTATCAAAGGGCGGCATCAGCGCTTACCTAAACCACTGGTTGAGAGCAATTGTCAAGGTTTTTCGGAAAATTATGTGAGGTTTTGTGTTGTTCTAGGTGGGTCTCGTTCAGTTTAATTCAGAAAATGCCGACCTCGTCAATCTGCCGCTAGGCCCATCTATTGGCAATCGAAAGCTGTGTCTCATAATCAAATCAAATTGTATTTATTTCCTGCGCCGAATACAACAGATATTACAACCTTACGGTGAAATGCTTACTTACAAGCCCTTAACCAACAATGCAGTTTTAATAATATAGAGTTAAGAAAATATTAACTAAATAAACTAAAGTAAAAAAAAGTCAAATTTAAAGTAACATGATAAAATAACAGCAATGAGGCTATATACATGGGGTACTGGTACCGAGTCAACGTGCAGGGGTACAGGTTAGTCAATGTAATTTGTACATGTAGGTAGGGGTAAAGTGACTATGCATAGATAATAAACAGCAAGTAGCGGCAGTGTAAAAACAAGTTTTAAATACAATACAAGGGGTACCGGTCAATGCAAATAGTCCGGGTGGCCATTTGATTAATTGTTCAGCAGTCTCATGGCTTGGGGGAGAAGCTCTTAAGGTGCCCTTTGGACCTAGACTTGGCGCTCCGGTACTGCTTGCAGTGCGGTAGCAGAGAGAACAGTCTATGGCTTGGGTGACGAGTCTAGTATATAGGTCCTGGATAGCAGCAAGCTTGGCAACAGTGATGTACTGGGCTGTACGCACTACCCTCTGTAGTGCCTTACGGTCGGATGTCGAGCAATTGCCATACCAGGAGGTGATGCAACTGGTCAGAATGTTCTCAATGGTGCAGTTATAGAACTTTTTGAGGATCTGGCCAAATCTTCTCAGTCTCCTGAGGGCGAAAAGGCGTTGTTGTGCCCTCTTCACAACTTTCTTGGTGTGTTTGGACATGACAGTTTGTTGGGGATGTGGACACCAAGGAACTTAAAACTTTTGACCCGCTCCACTACAGCCCCATCAATGTGAATGAGAGCGTGTTCGGCCCTTCTTTTCCTGTAGTCCACGATCATCTCCATTGTCTTTCTCACGTTGAGAGAGAGGTTGTTGTCCTGGCATCACACTGCTAGGTCACTGACCTCCTCCCTGTAGGCTGACTCTTCGCTGTTTGTGATCAGGCCTACCACTGTCGTATCATCAGCAAACTTGATGATGGAGTTGGAGTTGTGCGTGGCCACGGAGTCATGCTGTTTACCCACGCAGTCGTGGGTAAACAGGGAGTACAGGAGGGGGCTAAGCACAAACTCCTGAGATGCCCCCGTGTCAACACAGGTGTTGTTTTCTACTCTCACCACCTGGTGTCACCCCGTCAGGAAGTCCAGGATAAAGTTGCAGGGGAAGTTGTTCATTCCCAGGGACCAGAGCTTGATGACGAGCTTGGAGGGCACTACGGTGTTGAACGCTAAACTGTAGTAGAATGAACAGGATTCTCACATACAGTTGAAGTCGGAAGTTTACATACACCTTAGCCAAATACATTTAAACTCAGTTTTTCACAATTCCTGACATTTAATCCTAGTACAAATTCCCTGTCTTAGGTCAGTTAGGATCACCACTTTATTTTAAGAATGTGAAATGTCAGAATAATAGTAGAGCGAATGATTTATATCAGCTTTTATTTCTTTCATCGCATTTCCAGTGGGTCAGAAGTTTACATACACTCGATTAGTATTTGGCAGCATTGCCTTTAAATTGTTTAACTTGGGTCAAAAGTTTCGGATAGCCTTCCCACAATAAGTTGGGTGAATTTTGGCCCATTCCTCCTGACAGAGCTGCTGTAACTGAGTCAGGTTTGTAGGCCTCCGTGCTCAAACACGCTTTTTCAGTTCTTCTATGGGATTGAGGTCAGGGCTTTGTGATGGCCACTCCAATACCTTGACTTTGTTGTCCTTAAGTTATTGTCCATTTGGAAGACCCATTTGCGACCAAGCTTTAACTTTAACTGATGTCTTGAGATGTTGCTTCAATATATCCACATAATTTCCCTCCCTCATGATGCCATCTATTTTGTGAAGTGCACCAGGCCCTCCTGCAGCAAAGCACCCCCACAACATGATGCTGCCACCCCCGTGCTTTATGGTTGGGATGGTGTTCTTCGGCTTGCAAGCCTCCCCCTTTTTCCTCCAAACATAACGATGGTCATTATGGCCAAACAGTTCTATTTTTGTTTCATCAGACCAGAGAACATTTCTCCAAAAAGTACGATCTTTGTCCCCATGTGCAGTTGCAAACTGTAGTCTGGCTTTTCTATAGCAGTTTTCAAGCAGTGACTTCTTCCTTGCTGAGCGGTCTTTCAGGTTATGTCGATATAGGACTCATTTTACTGTGGATATAGATACTTTTGTACCTGTTTCCTCCAGCATCAACACAAGGTCCATTGCTGTTGTTCTGGGATTGATTTGCACTTTCGCACCAAAGTACGTTCATCTCTAGGAGACAGAACGCGTCTCCTTCCTGAGCGGTATGACGGCTGCGTTGTCCCATGGTGTTTATATTTGCATACTATTGTTTGTACAGATGAACATGGTACCTTCAGGCGTTTCAAAATTGCTCCCAAGGATGAACCAGACTTGTGGAGGTTTTTTCTGAGGTTTTGGCTGATTTCTTTTGATTTTCCCATGATATCAAGCAAAGAGACACTGAGTTTGAAGGTAGGCCTTGAAATACATCCACAGGTACACCTGAAATTGACCCAAATTATGTCAATTAGGCTATCAGAAGCTTCTAAAGTCATGACATAATTTTCTGGAATTGTCCAAGCTGTTTAAAGGCACAGTCAAGTTAGTGTATGTAAGCTTCTGACCCACTGGAATTGTGACACAGTGAATTATAAGTGAAATAATCGGTCTGTAAACAATTATTAGAAAAATTACTTGTGTTATCCACACAGTAGGTGTCCTAACCGACTTGCCAAAACTATAGTTTGTTAACAAGAAATTAGTGGAGTGGTTGAAAAACGAGTTTTAATGACTTCAACCTAAGTGTATATAAACTTCCGACTTCAACTGTTGGTATTCCTGTTGTCCAGGTGGGAGAGGGCAGTGTGGAATGCAATTGAGATTGCATTGTCTGTAGATCTTTCGGGCAGGATGCAAATTGGACTGGGTCTAGGGCCCTCATGTGCGGCTTGGCATTCCTTTTGTGGAAGCGTGCATATGCATTGCATTGAGTTCATCTGGTGAAGAGTTATCGTTGGGCATATCACAGCTAGGTCTTCCTTTGTAACCTGCAATGCGTCAAGTCTCAGAGCCGGTGTAATAGGATTCCACCTTGTTCCTATAGTGTACTTTTTCCTGTTTGATCGCTCTGTGGAGGTTGTAGCGGGACTTCTTGTACGCATTTGTGTCCTCAGCCGTAGCCACGGGGCGTGTGTGTAAGAATAACACACTTTCCTCAGGTCTCCTCCTAGGCATTACTCCATGGCCAGTAGATGCATATCGTTGATGCCTAAGGAGGACTGCAGTCCTTCAGGAACCTCCCTCGCTGCTACCACACTTACATGGTCCAGTCTGAGAGAAAGCGAGAGAGAGAGTTAGAGAAGGGAGGAGAGAGACAGTTATGTACTGTTACATAACTCTAAAATGTATAAACGTGTTTTTGATTGTCGCAGGCTGAACTGTCCTAAAACTGTCCAAACCTGTAAAAACCCTAAGGACTTAATTGGTTCCAGATTCTACAGGCAAAACAATAACATTGGAACATTATGAACAATACCACTGTATAATGTTTAACTATCAAACTGTGCTTAATATGGAACAATAACACTGTATAATGTTTAACTCTAGTACTACACTGTACCTAATATGCAAGTGGTTAGGCAGTACAGATGATAGTAATCATTAGGATAACAAATAGTCATGAGGTCATCATCGGTCAGCAGAGAATATACAGTCAGTGTGTGTTTTAGTCACATAATCGTAGTCTGAGAAATAACTGATTGCTAACCCGAACACAATCAGAATATCATAACAACCCATTCACCATTGGAAACTGTGACACAGTAAAGTGAAACATGTATAACTGGACATGGAAAGCATCTCCCTCTTCTCCGTAGTGGCTGTAAGGTTAGCCAGGGGCGAAAGTAGATTTAATTTCCTCCTACAGTATGATTCTTTCTTAATTTCTTCTTCTATGGTATTTGTGCAGTACCTCACAAGTGTGCACACGCTTGCGTATGCAATAACGTTTTTGGGGGGCCTAAACATAGAATTACATATAGAATTCCTATTAATTTAATACATTCTCTGTGGGCCTGATAGTAAAGATTTATAATTTAACTTTTAAAATGTATTACCTTTCAGTATGACAAAAACATAACCACCCAGCTAGCACATAACGTTCTGAGAACCATATGTTTCTTAGAGCTTGTTGAGCGCTGGGTTGTCCTATGGTTATTTTGCATACAACCTTCCCACAACTTTCTGGGAATGGTGCAGGATAGTTGCTTGGCTTTGAAACATTATGAGCACATGGAACTTTACAAAAAAACAAACATTATTTTTTACTTTAACAGAACATTTCCTAAAAGTTAAAACATGGTTACACTTACATTTTGGTAATGTTCTAGGGACGTTCTCCAACTGATTTGGCATTGGAAATGCTCTCAAAACGTTCAGAAAACATTAAGAAAACATTTTATTCTGTGGGAATTTCAGTACTACAGCATAATGTTTTCTACAGGTTTCTTCATGTTTCTATTTAAATCATGTTCTCAGAACATTACAAAAACTTTCCATAAAAACACAAGAAAACATTAGTAATGTTCTAAGAATGTTATTTAAAAACGTATACTGTACATTCCATTCTCAGCGTCAACAAAACTCTCTCTATCCTCTATTAGTGTGTTCAGGTGTGTTGGCCGCACCCACTAATTGGCCACACCTAATCTTAACGAGTGTTTATTTCCTTTGAAATGGGGTCTGTTTGAATATACTAAAATGAAGAGCTTTGCGTGAGTTAAAAAAACCATGACATGCTAGCTCCATCCTGGTGTTGTTGTGGGCTAATTCCATTGATAGAGAACAGAAGATTGTAGATTTGAATCTCACTGACGTCGTGCCACAGTAAAAAAATAAATGTGTTTGCACGATTAATGCCTAAGCAAAATAATTGACATGTGTCCTATCTGTGCTTGGACTTCAAAACAGTTAACCTAAGATAGCAGTGTTATTAAAGACTCAATAAAATGTTAAGGAAGTTATTCAATACTTCCAAATAACCTTTACATTTCCTTCAAAACATTCACAACATTTAGAGAATGTTCTCTAACCTTATTTAATTACCTTCAAATAACCTATACATTTTGTTCTCAGAACATTAATAAAACCTTCCAGGAAAACTTTCAGGGAACCATAGTAAAACGTTCTTTGAACCTCTGCAAGTTCCCTTTAACCTACAAATTTGGAGTGTTTTCATGTCCATTCGCTAATTTCTCATGCAGGTGACATGATGTAATGATAAATAATAGTGTAATAGCCTAAGGTTTTCTTGGCATCTTTTTTAAAATTCCTGTAATAGGCTCATGTTCAACCAGTACGGTGTAGCCTACCCCCACTATTTATTTCACCCCTGAGGTTAGCTGACGTACGCTGGGCAGTGTCTATGAAGTTATTGGGGTGTATGATATCGTTTGTATGAGCATTATAATGTATCTGTGAAAGTGTGACTCAATCAAAGGCTTTTTCATACCACACACACACAAAACCTGAACCTGAAGCTGACTTTGGCCCGACATTGAAGGGCTGATTAAGAAAAATGTATTATATTCTAATAAGGCAAATATTTACATTGTACAGTTAACCTTGGCTGGAAATCTGATGTTATTACATTGATACGATAGCAACCTGGGTTTATACTCTGCATGGACAGAGCTACGACAATGTGTGCATGTGTGTGTGTGTTTGTGTAAGTGTGTGTTAGTGTGTGTGTGTGTCCTGAGGTTTAGCAGTACGTGGGTGCAGGAGAGGGTTGTGGTTGAGACCAAGTCTGTCTGACAACAACACAGTCGTTAAAGCATGACCTGAAAACAAGAAAGCCTCACACCCATTCTCTCTCTCACAAACACACAAAAGCACACTTACAAATTACCTCTCCACACCCACACCCATATTGACACCAAGAATTAGCCCCCCCCGCCTACACATTAAATCTGACACAAACCAGAAATAATTGTCACACCCCCACACACACTGCCACTCGCTAACTAGCTACCACAAGCACCAAAGCGAAGACGATCCTATGCCAAATGACCAACACAGAACCCACATACTGAAATAGCCACAGCTTTCAGGCCATTTTACTACTGCAGAAGCTAAAAATGGCTGTATCGTAGTTTTTTTTCCTGCCCCATTGTGGACCGCAATAAAACTAATAAGGGAACATAACAAGTCAGAATGTCATCAGAGAATCATGGAATGTGCCATGACATCGTATGTGGCCTGAAAGATGGTTTGAAGGTTTCCATCTAATCTAAGTGATGCTGTGAGTAATTTAGGCTCCTAGTGGGATTTAGGCTCCTAGTGGGATTTGGTAAAAATATGGCAATAAACCTAATCTGTCAGGTTCAAAGTGTCATCTTCCTATCATACTCTACTCCATAGCTACCCCTAGATATGATGCAAACAGATTCACTACATTACTAAAAGTATGTGGACACCTGCTTGTGGAATAGCTCATTCCAAAATTAGGGGCATTAATATGGAGTTGGTTCCCTCTTTTCTGCTGTAACAGCCTCCAATCTTCTGGGAAGGCTTTCCACTAGATGTTGGAACATTGCTGCGGGGACTTGCTTCCATTCAGCTACAAGAGCGTTAGTGATGTCGGAGACTGATGTTGGGTTGATTAGGCCTGGCTCGCAGTCGGCGTTCCAATTAATCCTAAAGGTGTTCAATGGAGTTGAGATCAGGGCTCTGTGCAGGACAGTCAAGTTCTTCCACACCAATCTTGACAAACCATTTCTTTATGAACCTTGCTTTGTGCACGGGGCATTGTCATGCTGAAACAAGAAAGGGCCTTCCCCAAACTGTTGCCACAAGGTTGGAAGCACAGAATCGTCTAGAATGTCATTGCATGCTGTAGTTCCCAGGAGGTAACGGATGGCATCATCACCAATGATTCAGGAAGTAGCAGATGTCCCATTAAAACAATGCCAGTGGGAGGGGCTGTCAGTGCCCTCACGCCCTTCCCTCCATGTCATTTCCACTTCCTATGACCCAACAAAGTTACGTGGAAGTAACACTGATGGTTACTGTACATGTTGTTTTTACCATCTGTCTTTTCTACGAATGTGCACTTTCTTACCACAAATGCATTTTTACCATTAATCATCAACCTCGACCTCACCCTTAACCTTCAGTTAAGGACATTGATCATGTAGCCTACTTGCTCATTCAACTCTAATGCTTGGTATCCGTTCTAGCTAACCGGCGACTACCCTGATTGGTTACAGGATGAGTGAGTGTTCTACAAATAGTGGCATCAGTCCCCAGAGAAAAGGATCATGGCCTACACTGGGCCAAAATACAGCCAGCACACAGACATGGCCCTCCAGGAGTGGAGTGAGCAGTTGTGGACAATAAGCAATGGAGACTATAGACTGAAAGGTGGCTGAAGTGCCAGAGCATGAGATCCAGGAAAAGGAAGTAATGTATGTGAACATTAGACCTTTTTCTCTGACTCCAAAATGGTCCATTATATAACGTCACTACTTAGGTAGATCCAATGACCTTCCTCTCTCTGTGGTCTCTGAGTAGCTCATCAAATCAAATCAAATATTAATGCTCACATACATTCACTCCCTTTTCATAACTCTTATAATATTAAATGACAAACAATCATGTTAAGCATCAGCCAGCAAAGGGATTTGATACCATACTTACAGGCACTGTCATTACCACTGACCTACATAGTTGGTGGGGGTCCACACAGTACTACCACTGTGCCCTCTAAGCTGAATTCACTTGAGACTACATTAAGCAGTGTAGTGGTGCAGACAGACAGACAGACAATGCACAGACAGTGGAGGGAAGGGCTAACTGAATGGGTGTGGACCAGTTCCCATGGTGTGATCTATAATATTGTACATCTACGTCCCTCTCATCCTGTGACTAGGTGTGATGTCATAGGCCAGCAAGGATGTAGAGTTCTATGGGCTGGGTGAAAGGATACAGCTGAGTGCATTTCCTGTAAGTTAAATTTAAAGCATCCACCCTATGTAGAGAGGGAATGAGGGAATTGAATATTACATCCAATATGACTGTGCAGCAGCATAGCTTGTAGGCTATCTGATGATAGTAAGAAACATAAAGGTTTATGTCATCACTGAGGCAGCTCATACATGACTATTTGCCTATCATGTATATAGTCCTAAGCATGCCTGGAACTTTTGGGCACAGGAGGGAACAAGTTTCTTTGGCTACTACTTGCCCTATAATGACAGGGTTACTAGCTCAAGATCCATAGTTGTTGCCTCTTAATACATACATTATTGGGCCACATTATGACAACACTGAAATGACAACACTGATGCTGTATTGCATTGTCAGCAGGCTACAGGAGGACAACATCACATGTATTATTTATAAAGCAACAGCCAGCATCACAGCAGTATCATGTGTAGCTTTGAGACACAACATCGGAAGTGTGTATTGAGCCCCACAGTGGAGGTGTCATATTACCCATAAAACCTAGCGGTCAAACAGGGAAATGGTTCCAATAGTTTTTCCACCATTCATTTTTCCCATAGGGGATTTTAGAAACAATTCAAATAAGGGCTGTGTTTTGTGTAGGCTTACCCTGGCATGACGTTCTGATAACCATGTAAATCTCTCTGGGATAAGGTGACTTTTATCAATATATTCCGCTCTATTTCCTCTCAGATTCGCATCAAAGTAGACATCGTGCAAAACTACAAATCCATGCAAGATCCTGCATGTCATCTCTAGCTGACACCTTTGCTAACAGGTATTGTGTCAATTTAAAACTTTTAAAGAAATGCAGTCAATTTATTCATTACTACATTTAGCTAACATTATATAGTTAATCCTCGATTAAGCAGTCTCGTCCAGATCCTTATGACATTTGTAGTTCTTTATTATAGCCACATTATCAAAATGTCACACCAGGGTAAACCTACATGAAACACAGCTCATATTTTAAATGTTTCTAAAATCTCCTGTGGGAAAAATGAATGGTGGAAAAACGATTGGAACCATTTCATTGTTTGACCGCTGGGTTTTATAGGTGTTATGACTCGCACTGTGGTACTCTATGGCTTGGACTCCCTGAGTTGTGCATCCGTCTGGTGGGTGGCGACTGAAAATAATACTACCATAATATAGCCGGCTTCACCCCCAATAACTGTCCCTTTCAACAAAAGCATATACTGTAACCTTTAGGAAGTCTACTGACCAGACATAAAGTGAAATGTGTCCCTTGCTATCAAATAAACGTCTGAATCCAACTTTTGTCCGAACCGCACCATATTCCTGCTGTAGATTTTGTGTTATGAAGTCTCGCTTGAAGTGCGTGGTAGGCACTTGCCAGGAATACGGTGGTTTTGTTGGCAGGAAAGTCTTTTTTTTGTGGAGCTAAAATATAATATTGTGTTATGATTATTTTCCATCTCAACCCACCAGATTTATGCAAACTCATGGAGTCCAACCAATACACGGACTCCCGATGTTGTGTCCTAAACCTATGTCATGCGAATAGTTTGTGTTTCCATTTATAAACAATATTGAGCCCCACAGTGCCTTGCGAAAGTATTCGGCCCCCTTGAACTTTGCAACCTTTTTCCACATTTCAGGCTTCAAACATAAAGATATAAAACTGTATTTTTTTGTGGGACACAAACATGAAGTGGAACGACATTTATTGGATATTTCAAACTTTTTTAACAAATCAAAAACTGAAAAATTGGGCGTGCAAAATTATTCAGCCCCTTTACTTTCAGTGCAGCAAACTCTCTCCAGAAGGTCAGTGAGGATCTCTGAATGATGCAATGTTGACCTAAATGACTAATAATGATAAATACAATCCACCTATGTGTAATCAAGTCTCCGTATAAATGCACCTGCACTGTGATAGTCTCAGAGTTCCGTTAAAAGCGCAGAGAGCATCATGAAGAACAAGGAACACACCAGGCAGGTCCGAGATACTGTTGTGAAGAAGTTTAAAGCCGGATTTGGATACAAAAAGATTTCCCAAGCTTTAAACATCCCAAGGAGCACTGTGCAAGCGATAATATTGAAATGGAAGGAGTATCAGACCACTGCAAATCTACCAAGACCTGGCCGTCCCTCTAAACTTTCAGCTCATACAAGGAGAAGACTGATCAGAGATGCAGCCAAGAGGCCCATGATCACTCTGGATGAACTGCAGAGATCTACAGCTGAGGTGGGAGACTCTGTCCATAGGACAACAATCAGTCGTATATTGCACAAATCTGGCCTTTATGGAAGAGTGGCAAGAAGAAAGCCATTTCTTAAAGATATCCATAAAAAGTGTCGTTTAAAGTTTGCCACAAGCCACATGGGAGACACACCAAACATGTGGAAGAAGGTGCTCTGGTCAGATGAAACCAAAATTGAACTTTTTGGCAACAATGCAAAACGTTATGTTTGGCGTAAAAGCAACACAGCTGAACACACCATCCCCACTGTCAAACATGGTGGTGGCAGCATCATGGTTTGGGCCTGCTTTTCTTCAGCAGGGACAGGGAAGATGGTTAAAATTGATGGGAAGATGGATGGAGCCAAATACAGGACCATTCTGGAAGAACACCTGATGGAGTCTGCAAAAGACCTGAGACTGGGACGGAGATTTGTCTTCCAACAAGACAATGATCCAAAACATAAAGCAAAATCTACAATGGAATGGTTCAAAAATAAACATATCCAGGTGTTAAAATGGCCAAGTCAAAGTCCAGACCTGAATCCAATCGAGAATCTGTGGAAAGAACTGAAAACTGCTGTTCACAAATGCTCTCCATCCAACCTCACTGAGCTCGAGCTGTTTTGCAAGGAGGAATAGGAAAAAATGTCAGTCTCTCGATGTGCAAAACTGATAGAGACATACCCCAAGCGACTTACAGCTGTAATCGCAGCAAAAGGTGGCGCTACAAAGTATTAACTTAAGGGGGCTGAATAATTTTGCACACCCAATTTTTCAGTTTTTGATTTGTTAAAATTTTGAAATATCCAATAAATGTCGTTCCACTTCATGATTGTGTCCCACTTGTTGTTGATTCTTCACAAAAAAATACAGTTTTATATCTTTATGTTTGAAGCCTGAAATGTGGCAAAAGGTCGCAAAGTTCAAGGGGGCCGAATACTTTCGCAAGGCACTGTATGTAGTGATATGACAATCGATGAACCGTGGTTGGGTGGGGGGGTCAGAATAGCCCTCAAGTATCCTTGAATCTTGATGTCTGTGCTCACAAGTGGCGCAGTGGTCTAAGGCACTGCATTTCAGTGCTAGAGGCATCACTGCAGACCCTGGTTTGATCCCGGGCTGTATCACAACCGGCAGTGATTGGGAGGCCCATAGGGTGGTTGGCCCAGTGTCTTCCTGGTTAGGGGAGGCCGGGGTAGGCCGTCATTGTAAATAAGAATTTGTTCTTAACTGACTTGCCTAGTTAAATAGAGGTTAAAAAATATTTATATATAAATTACCTCCTCCTTGCTGGATGTGGGATGTGGGCTATGTTGACAGCCAGTCGAGGGCCACTTCCACTGGGATTTTGGCTCCCAGTATTTCAGTGATTTGTGCATGCGTCTCTACAGGACGCACTCCATCGGGTCATTCCTGCATTTTTGAGTGGTAAGCTGGTAGCCATGCGGTTAAGAATGTCTAGGCAGTAACCAAAAGGTTGCTGGTTCGAATTCCCTTGGCTGTCAAGGTGGAAAAATCCGCTGTTCTGCCTTTGAGAAAGTTAATCCCAACAACAACTGCTCCCCAGGCACCGATGACGTGGACGTAGATTAAAGCAGCCGGCGTTAGTCCATGACCAGAGAGTGCAGGGCTTTGTAGGTTAGGGAATCTTCCTGTAGCCACCTCTTCTTCCTCTGTTGGTCCTCTGTTAGCTCTCCATGGTAACAGCTGTGTTCCACTCCATTCTCTTCCCAGCGATGGACCCCACAGATGTGATGAAGCACTGACTCCTGAAAAGGACATTTGGACATTTGATCACAAACAGGCATAAGTTCAACAGACAAGCATCATTGATATCTGCACAGTGTTCTGGGAAATTAAGTGGTGAAAGAATGGGGCCTGTCAGGGTGAGTAGGTTATTGGCTCCTGATTGACAGGTCCCTAGAGATTTATGTCCCTAGAGCTCTTGGCACCAACGGGGGACAGGTGGTACTGTCACAAACACTTCAAGATAATCTGAGACCAGCTAAAGAGAGTGACAAATAAGTGGGGTTGTTTTTCTACAGTTACACATTGCTTTCAGAAATTGTTACAGCCTAAATCCAAAATGAATGAAATAAAATAAAAATCTTACCCATCCACACACAATATCCTATAATGCCAAAGTTTTAAAAAAATTCAATACTTTGTAGAAGCACCTTTGGCAGTGATTTTTATTTTTTTTTATTTTACCTTTATTTAACCAGGCAAGTCAGTTAAGAACAAATTCTTATTTTCAATGACGGCCTGGGAACAGTGGGTTAACTGCCTGTTCAGGGGCAGAACGACAGATTTGTACCTTGTCAGCTCGGGGGTTTGAACTCGCAACCTTCCGGTTACTAGTCCAACGCTCTAACCACTAGGCTACCCTGCCGTCCCATTACAGGTGTCTTTCTGGGGAAGCCTCCGAGCTTTCTACACCTGCATTGTTCAGCCCATTATTCTTTTCAAAATTCTTCAAGCTCTTCAAGCTAAATTGAACCCAAAGCTGTAACTCGGCCACTCAGGAACATTCATTGTTCCTGACAATTAATCTCGATGGTTGTACAGTCGTCTCAAATAAAACTGTGAAGGACCTCGGCGTAACTCTGGACCCTGATCTCTCTTTTTCCATCTACGTAACATTGCAAATATCAGACATTTTCTGTCCAAAAATGATGCAGAAAAATGTATCAATGCTTCTGTCACTTCTAGGTTAGCCTGTCTGGGAACCTCGCCAACAGCCAATGAAATTGCAGGGCGCCAAATTCAATCAACAGAAATCTCATAAATCAAATTTCTCAAGCATACAAGTATTAGGCAAAATTCTCGTTAATCCAGCCACAGTGTCTGATTTCAAAAAGGCTTTACAGCGAAAGCTCCACAAACTATTATGTTAGGTCACCACCAAGTCACAGAAAAACACAGCAATTTTTCCAGCCAAAGAGAGTTGTCACAAAAAGCAGAAATATAGATCAAATGAATCACTAACCTTTGATGATCTTCATCAGATGACACTCATAGGACTTCATGTTACACAATACATGTATGTTTTGTTCGATAAAGTGAATATTTTACATTGACATGTTATGTTCAGTAGTTCCAAAACATGCAGTGATTTTGCAGAGAGCCACATCAATTCACATAAATACTCATAATAAACATTGATAATAGATACAACTATTATACATGTAACTTTAGATAAACTTCACCTTAATGCAACCGCTGTGTCAGATTTTTTAAAAACTTTACAGAAAAAGCATAATCTGAGTATGACGCTCAGAGCTCAAACCAGCCAAATAAATATCTGCCATGTTGGAGTCAACAGAAGTAAGAAATAGCATTGTAAATATTCACTTACCTTTGATGATCTTCATCAGAATGCACTCCAAGGAATCCAAGTTCCACAATAAATGTTTGATTTGTTCGATAAAGTTCTTCATTTATGTCCAAACACCTCCTTTTGTTAGGGCGTTTAGTAAACAAATCGAAACTCACGAGGCGCGGGCAAGTCCAACGGAATTGTCGGACGAAAATTCAAAAAACTTATATTTCTGGTCGTAGAAACATATCAATCTTTAGGATGTTTTTATCGTAAATGTTCAATAATGTCCCAACTTGAGAATTCCTTTGTCTGTAGAAAAGCAATGGAACGAGAGGTAACTTTCTCATGACCGCGCGTCACGAGCCCGTGGCTCTCTGCCAGACACCTGACTCAATCCCCTCTCATTCAGCCCCCCTTCACAGTAGAAGCCTGAAACAACATTCTAAAGACTGTTGACATCTAGTGGAAGCCGTAGGAAGTGCAAGATGACCAATATCCCACTGTATCTTCAATAGGGGCTGAGTTGAAAAACTACAAACCTAAGATTTCCCACTTCCTGGTTGGATTCTTTCTCAGGTTTTTGCCTGCCATATGAGTTCTGTTATACTCACAGACATCATTCAAACATTTTTAGAAACTTCAGAGTGTGTTCTATCCAATACTACTAATAATATGCATATCGGGGACTGAGTAGGAAGCAGTTTACTCTGGGCACGCTTTTCATCCAAAAGTGAAAATGCTGCCCCCTTAGCCCAAACAGGCTAATTAGACTACTGCAATGCTCTACTTTCCGGCTACCCGGATAAAGCACAAAATAAACTTCAGTTAGTTTTAAATATGGCTGCTAGAATCCTGACTGGAACCAAAAACGTTGATCATATTACTCCAGTGCTAGCCTCCCTACACTGGCTTCCTGTTAAGGCAATGGCTGATTTCAAGGTTTTACTGCTAACCTACAAAGCATTACATGGGTTTGCTCCTACCTATCTTTCCGATTTGTTCCTGCCGTACATACCTACACGTACGCTACGGTCACAGGACACAGGCCTCCTAATTGTCCCTAGAATTTCTAAGCAAACAGCTGGAGGCAGGGCTTTCTCCTATAGAGCTCAATTTTTATGGAATGGTCTGCCTACCCATGTGAGAGACACAGACTCGGTCTCAACCATTAAGTCTTTATTGAAGACTCATCTCTTCAGTAGGTCCTATGATTGAGTGTAGTCTGACCCAGGATTGTGAAGGTGAATGGAAAGGCAATGGAGCAACGAACCACCCTTGCTGTCTCTGCCTGGCCGGTTCCCCTCTCTCCACTGGGATTCTTTGCCTCTAACCCTATTACAGGGGCTGAGTCACTGGCCTACTGGTGCTCTTCCATGCCGTCCCTAGGAGGGGTGTGCGTCACTTGAGTAGGTTGAGTCACTGGTCTCTCTCTCTTCTCTCTTCTCTCTCTCATATGTTCTGTTATACTCTCCCCCCGGCACAGCCAGAAGAGGACTGGCCACCCCTCATAGCCCTGTTCCTCTCTAGGTTTCTTCCTAGGTTTTGGCCTTTCTAGGGAGTTTTTCCTAGCCACCGTGCTTCAATACCTGCATTGTTTGGGGTTTTAGGTTGGGTTTCTGTACAGCACTTTAAGATATCAGCTGATGTAAGAAGTGATTTGATTGTCTTCTTGGTAAGCAACTCCATTGTAGATTTGGCCTTGTGTTTTAGGTTATTGTCCTGCTGAAAGGTTAATTAATCCCCCAGTGTCTGGTGGAAGCAGACTGACCCCGGTTTTCCTCTAGGATTTTGCCTGTGCTTAGCTCTATTCCGTTTCCTTTTATCCTAAAAAACTTCCTAGAGAAGCATGCCCATTACATGATGCAGCCACCACTATGCTTGAAAATATGAAGAGTGGTACACAATAATGTGTTGTTGGATTTGCCCCAAGCATAATGTTTGTATTTAGAACATAAACATTTCTTTGCCACATTTCTTTGCAGTTGAACTTGAATGTCTTATTGCAAACAGGATGCATGTCTTGTAATATTTTTTATTCTGTTACAGGCTTCCTCCTTTTCACTCTGTCAGTTAGGTTAGTATTGTGGAATAACAACAATTTTGTTGATCCATAATCAGTTTTCCCCTATCACAGCCATTTAAAACAACTCTAACTGTTTTAAAGTCACCACAGTCATCATGGTGAAATCCCTGAGCGGTTTCAGATATAATTAAATCCTTCCTCTCTGGCAACTGAGTTAGGAAATACACCTGTATCTTTGTAGTGGCTGGGTGTATTGACACACCATATAAAGTGTAATTAATATCTTCACCTTGCTCAAAGGGATATTCAATGTCTGCTTTTTAAAATACTTTTATTTTTATACTCGTCTACCAATAGGTGCCCTTAATTGCAAGGCATTGGAAAATCTACCTGGTCTTTGTGGTTGAATCTGAAATTCACTGCTTGACTGAGGACCTTACAGATAATTGTATGTGTGGGGTACAGAGATGAGGTAGTCATTAAAAAATCATGATAAACACTATTTTGTAGTCCATGCGACATATTATGTGACTTGTTAAGCACATTTTTTACTTCTGAACTTATTTAGGCATGCCATAACAATGTGGTTGAATACTTATAGACTCAAGACATTTCAGCTTTTCATCTTTAATTAATTTGGACATTTTTCTAAAAACATTATTCCACTTTTACATTATGGGGTATTTTGTGAAGGCCAGTGACCCCCAAAAACTGAATTTAATACATTTGATATTCAGGCTGTAACACAACAAAATGTGGAAAAAGTAAATGGGTGTGAATACTTTCTGAAAGCACTGTAGCTAGCTACGTGGGCTAACGTAAGCTATTGAATTGCTTGAAAATACGTCCAGCAGTGTCAACAATCTTCAGTCACGGTTACTAGGTAAAAATATTGCTTTGGACATGTCTGCCGATGTACTCTTCCACACTTACTTCCTTACAAATAAAGATTGCAGTACACTGATGTACAACTGCAGTTAGAGTGCAGTATGCTGCAAAAAATAACAGTTTTACACTGCAGTTATTCTGCAATTACTGTGTCCAAAATACCACAGTTGACTGCAGTTACTGAAGTTTCAAAACAGCAATCTTTTTTTGTAAGGGTTAATATCTAGTGAACTCGTTCAAAACTGCCACTGTCCTGCTGTGTCAGTTGGCCAACTGTGTTTACACTCAAACACAATTTATCCTTGCGCCCATCATCACAGCGGATTAATGAAATTACCACGTTTCAGGAGAAGACCCAGTTGCAGACAGTGTCGAAGCAACAAAAGTTTATTACTGGAACAGGGGGCAGGCAAAACGACAGGTCAAGGGCAGGCAGAGGTCAGTAATCCAGATCAGAGTCCATAAGGTACAGAATGGCAGGCAGTCTCGGGGTCAGGGCAGGCAGAGGTCAATAATCCAGGGTGGTGTGACAAGGTACAGAATGACAGGCAGGCTCAGGGTCAGGGCAGGCAGAATGGTCAAAACCGGGAAAACTAGAAAACAGGAACTAGAAAAGGACAGGAGCAAGTGGAAAAACACTGGTAGGCTTGACAAACTAAACAAACTGTCAACAGACAAACAGAGAACACAGGTATAAATACACTGGGGATAATTGGGCTCCTGAGTGGCGCAGTGGTCTTAGACACTGTATCTGTCACTGCAGTACCTTATTTGAACTCAGGCTGCATCCCATCTGGCCCTGATTGGGAGTCCCAATTGTGGCGCACAATTGGCCCAGCGTCGTCTGGTTTGGCCGGGGTAGGCTGTTATTTTAAATAACAATTTGTTCTTAACTGACATGCCTAGTTAAATAAAGGTTAAAAATTAAATAAAACATTTTTTAAGGCAGGTGAAAAAGATCAGGGTGTGACAGAAATACACAGTTTGGAAAATAAAAAAAAGGAAAAAAATAATTATTAAAAAATTGTGTAATCTAATATACACTTGTTAAGAATACTGCGCATACAAAGTGCGAACCACACAGCTTTGGATTTGTTAGAATGTCTATTTCTTTGCTTCTGAGAGGAGCTGGCTAGTACATACAGTACAAATTGACTTTCAGCAATTGCCCTAAGCTAACGATATGCTACTTTCAACTTCCTTCAAACTGCAGAGACATAAAAATAGTATCCATGAGTTTGTTTGACTATGAGTAAAGAGGAAATGACCTAAAATCACCAAATCCCAAAGTATCCCTTTAACCCCTAAGCCTAACCCCTGGCCTAGCTAACATTATCCACCTAGCTAAGTGAAACTTTAGTCGCCTATCTATCTAACATTAGCCAAAATAAATTGGAATTCGTAACATATCATACAAATTGTAATTTGTAACATATCATACCATTGACGCACATATTGGATCCACTCTACTGAGCAAATTGGATGCAGTCTATCACAGTGCCATCCGTTTTGTCACCAAAGCCCCATATACACCCACCACTGTGACCTGTATGCTCTCGTTGGTTGGCCCTCGCTTCATATTCACTGGTTACCATAGCAGCACCCACCTGTAGCACGCGCTCCAGCAGGTATATTTCATTGGTCACCCCTAAAGCCAATTCCTCATTTGGCCGCCTTGCTTTCCAGTTCTCTGCTGCCAATGACTGGAACGAATTGCAAAAATCATTGAAACTGGAGACTCATATCTCCCTCACTAAATGTAAGCAGCTCATAAATCACTGCATCTGTACATAGTCCATCTGTAAATAGCCAATCCAACTACCTCATCTCCATACTGTTATTTATTTATTTTGCTCCTTTGCACCCCAGTATCTCTACTTGCACATTCATCTTCTGCATAGCTATCACTCCAGTGTTTAATTGCTAAATTGTAATTATTTTGCCACTATGGCCTATTTATTGCCTTACCTCTCTTATCTTACCTCGTTTACACACACTGTATATAGACTTTTTTTCTATTGTGTTATTGACTGTATTTGTGTTTATTCCATGTGTAACTCTGTGTTATTGTTTGTGTCGCACTGCTTTGCTTTATCTTGGCCAGGTCTCAGTTGTAAATGAGAACTTGTTCTTAACTAGCCTACCTGGTTAAATAAAGGTTAAATAAAAAATTACAAAATATTAATAACATACCATACGAAATGTAACATATCAAACGAATTGCAGTCCCCCGGATTTACATTTACTATGCTACGTCTACCCCTGAGCCCAGGTTGACAAAAAGCATTCTACCTGGCACCAGAATGGGTTCTTCAAAGGATTATCCTATGGGACAGCCGAAAAACCCTTTTAGGTTCTAGATAGCACTTTTTTTTCTAAGAGTGTAAGTAATCCTGGTAAAGAACTTAGTGGTATCATGATCACAATGCTATGCAATGACATTGCCTTAAGTCAGATAGCACAATGATTTGTCAGTTGAGGGGGACGAGTGTCACATAGAAGTGATGCCACCTGATGTAAGACAATAATGCAATGACTGTTGCAACCGATTATTGGCACTCAAAAGCTCAGTTTTTCCAGAAATTGTCATCACAAAGAATTCAACTTGTTTGTAATGAAAATGTCATCACATTTCCAGATCAACAACAACATGAAACATCCTTCCCACATCCGGCTGATTTGCACCCTCACTGTGGTTCATACCCATCCTGTATACATGCTTTTTATTTATGTACAAAAACTCCACACATATGACGTAGACAAAGTCTTTACACTTGTGACGTGTGCTTTGTATGTGCATAGAGACTCTAACTGAGTGGCCTATGTTTAGAGAAACTATTTCCTGTTTACATTTACTAAAAATGGTGTTGTTTCCTGGTCCTGTTGGCTTAATATGGGGTTTTGTAAAAAGGCCTAGTAATGTCACAATTACAGTGCACAGTTGCCTTTGGCCTAAGTTAACTCTGCTATGCACAAAACTATACATCGTGGTAGAGGTAAAAGTGTATAGCTGTAACTTGATATAGTTCCAAATGTGCATGCCTTAAACTAACAAAAACCTGAGTTGTAGGCCTAATACCTTCCCTAAGATTAGTACAAAATTGTGCACCAAACCCTAGAATCATGTTGCGTTGCGTTGCGCTACATGCCTACAAAAGGGGATCAAAACTGTTTCATTGCATTGGCATTGTGGTCATCGCATTGCATTAATTACAGATAATTATTTTGTTGACATGACTTGGTTATAATTGCATCCTTATTCATCAAGTAGTACGAGCACAACGTATCGTGACACAATCAGTGACAAACGTGTGTGTGTACTGTAAGTGTGTGTTTGTGTGTGTGTGTACTGTAAATGTATGTGTGCGTTTCCTCATCAAACCCTGGTGACTCCACACTAATCTAACAGAGATGGAGTTGACAAAGACATGCTCAATTAACTTCCCCAACCACTAAATTAGTCCATAAAAATAGTTTCCTCTCCCAGTTGAATAAAAGTTAAACAACTTCAGTCATATTCTCCGTAACAGCACACTAGGACAATGTTTTGAAGTCTTTGTAGCAGCCCCTAAAGTGGAGTTGCAATGAAGAAGCTGTAGAATTAGAATTTCTGTTGTTCAATTTCTATTGAATGAGTTGCAATTCAGGACCAAGTTTTTCAAAAGTTATCTATCTGGATTTCGGGTATCAGATAGGGTTAAATGGCATGGAAATAGAATGAATAGAACAGGGATCCCCATTCAAGTCATTGAGTTGTCCGATCTATTAATTCTATTTCAATATACAAAAAAATATTTAAAAAACTGGGCCTTGGTGACTGAGTGATTGACAGACTTCCTGAGGATGGGATGGGTCAAGACAGGGGATTGTGGGATGTCAGAGAACCACAATGGGGTCACAGCCCTGGTGCCAGATTCACCACTAACTGGATTTTCATTGGAACTGAACCCACCCTGTCACCGACAGCCTTAACTCTGGCCTGGCCAGGAGCCATGGGGAGGCCAATGCCAACCAGATACACACACACACACACACACACAGACAGACAGACAGACAGGCAGGCAGACAGACAGACAGACCAATGCCTCTGGAAATAGTCAAATCATGTATAGTAACAATAGAAAAACCTACGTTTTCAACAGAAGTGACTCAACATATCGAGTGTCAATAAATCACGTTGTGAATACTGATTACCTCATTGACGCTGACCTCATACTCTAGCTATTATACGCTATCCGTTATCAATTGTTTATATGCTCTAATCCGGAGCCAAGCCAGATACCCGCCCAAACCGCATCATCATCGGGCAAGCCTGCCTCTCTGGCTCGATCATTTCCAAACAACCCTCCCTCTTCCGCAAAAAAAACTAGAGGCTCGGATAAAAACCGAGAGAAGCAGAGCAGCGATCACACTTCATCGTCAACCCGCCCTGGACCCCCGAACCCAACTGTCACTAGAGGGATATTGAGGACTAGGAACATATCATACACAAGGACAAGGTAAGAATATCGATGTCAATACAACCACATTGCCTTCTGTTTTCCAGATTTCAGTTGGTGTTTAGGCTTTTGTAGAAGTGATTGCATTAGACTACAACATTTTGCGGATTATTTATGTATAGCAAGCAGACTTCCTTCATCATGGAGTGGATTTAGTCCGCTAAATAACAGTTGATTTCTAATGGAATGCCAAAGGATTTCAGTAATAACGTTACTGTACTCAAATGGAATGTCAAATCAAATTTCAATGAACTTTTAACGTTTTTTCCCCCACGTTTATTTTAATCGAGTTTTTCCATGCTTTGCCTTTGTGCATATTTTTAATCTGAATGCATAGGTAGGCTAATTATAATTAAGTCATTATAGAAGTTTCTCATAGGTTGTTGTTTTGGATGCTTAGAAATGTTTTTATTTATCTTATCTATAGATGAGATTACATAGTTGAATCTATACTTTAGTGTTTCCCTTAATTTATTTATCAGGAATATGGACCAATTCAATTACATCTAGATTTGGTTTATAAACTACTGTATGTCCTATGGAGACCTGGGTTCCAATACGTATGTATTTGAGGTATTTAAAATACATTTTTTTATGTGTATTTGAGTATTTTAAAATAAACAGTCCAAAACAAATACTTTTATTTGAGTATTTGAATGGTTATTTGTAAAGAAAGTATTTTCAAATAAAATGTTCAAATACCTTTGTTAAATGCATGGGAATGTAATTTAGTCAGTGTATTTGAGTATTTTCAAATACTTTCCAGGGGTATTTCCAAATACATTTGGATATATTCAACTACTTGTCTTTTCAAGGAAAAAATATCTGAATACTTCATTCGAAATCTATGTAAAAGTAATTGAGATATTTGAAATAGTATTTGAACCCAGGTCTGGTCCTATGGGAATTTGGATCAGTTAAGGGTGTAAATGGCAAGCGGATATTTACACTCTTGGTTCCTATTGTGTAGGCCAGTTTTGCTCCATTACTTACACAGTATATAGCTCTCATGTATTTCAGGTCTATGCCATTCTTGTCACCTGATGGGGGATGTCTCCGCACCTTGGCACATGTGGGCTATGTTGGGAGTGACAGAGTTAGTCAGTCAAAAGGAATTCACCTATTAGTGCTTTCTCACTGCTCAAAACAACTACTGCTGACCATTCCCTGCCACATCTCTCTCTCCCACATTCCTCTCCCCTTCCATCACAAATCTTTCACACCCAAACTCATCTCTCTTTCTCCATCCCTCCACCTCTCTCTCTCCATTCATCTCTCTTTATCCCTTTCTCCACTTGATACTCTTGTATTCTTTCACTAATGTCGTCATTCTCGCTCCATCCCTCCACCTCTCTCGCCATCCCTCCACCTCTCTCTCCATTCTTCGCTCTCTATCCCTCTCTCTCAACCTAATACTCCCCTCACATTCTGTTTCATACCGTCATCTCTCTCCCACCTTTCTCTCCAGTGTTCATCTCACTATCCCGCTCTCATTTCATCATCCATCAGCTCTCTCAGTAATCAACAGTTCTAAAATGAGGTCATTCTTAAATTTCTTGTTGCAAATAGTTGTAACAAGTGAAGCAGTGTTATTTCAGATAACAGGACGGAGATTACACCGAGAAAATGTTTATTGGAATGTGGTTCCCTGGAGGTAGCTGTGTGTGTGTGTGTGTGTGTGTGTGTGTGTGTGTGTGTGTGTACAGTTGAAGTCGGAAGTTTACATACACCTTAGCCAAATACATTTAAACTCAGTTTTTCACAATTCCTGACATTTAATCCTAGTAAAAATTCCCCGTCTTGGGTCAGTTAGGATCACCGCTTTATTTTAAGAATGTGAAATGTCAGAATAATAGTAGAGAGAATGATTTATTTCAGCTTTTATTTCTTTCTTCACATTCCCAGTGGGTCAGAAGTTTACATACACTCAATTAGTATTTGGTAGCATTGCCTTTAAATTGTTTAACTTGGGTCAAATATTTTGGGTAGCCTTCCACAAGCTTCCCACAATAAGTTGGGTGAATTTTGGCCCATTCCTCCTGACACAGCTGGTGTAATTGAGTCAGGTTTGTAGGCCTCCTTGCTCACACACGCTTTTTCAGTTCTGCCAACAAATTTCCTATAGGATTGGGGTCAGGGCTTTGTGATGGCCACTCCAATACCTTGACTTTGTTGTCCTTAAGCCATTTTGCCACAACTTTGGAAGTATGCTTGGGGTCATTGTCCATTTGGAAGACCCATTTGCGACCAAGCTTTAACTTCCTGACTGATGTCTTGAGATATTGCTTCAATATATCCACATACTTTTCCTACCTCATGATGCCATCTATTTTGTGAAGTGCACCAGTCCCTCCTGCAGGAAAGCACCCCCCGTGCTTCACAGTTGGGATGGTGTTCTTCGGCTTGCAAGCATTCCCCTTTTTCCTCCAAACATAACGATGGTCATTATGGCCAAACAGTTCTATTTTTGTTTCATCAGACCAGAGGACATTTCTCCAAAAGTACGATCTTTGTCCCCATGTGCGGTTGCAAACTATAGTCTGGCTTTTTTATGGCAGTTTTGAAGCAGTGGCTTCTTCCTTGCTGAGCGGCTTTTCAGGTTATGTTGATACAAGACTTGTTTTACTGTGGATATAGATACTTTTGTACCTGTTTCCTCCAGCATCAACACAAGGTCCTTTGTTCTGGGATGAATTTGCACTTTTGGTAACAAAGTAAGTTCATTTCTAGGAGACAGAACATGTCTCCTTCCTGAGAGGTATGATGGCAGCATGTTCCCATGGTGTTTATACTTGCATACTATTGTTTGTCCGGAAGAACTTGATACTTTCAGACATTTGGAAATTGCTCCCAAGGATGAACCAGACTTGTGGAGGTCTACAATTTTATTTCTGAGGTCTTGGCTGATTTTCCCATGATGTCAAGCAAAGAGGCACAGAGTTTGAAGGTAAGCCTTGAAATACATCCACAGGTACACCTCTAATTGAGTCAAATGATGTCAATTAGAAGCTTCTAAAGCCACGACATCATTTTCTGTAATTTTCCAAGCCGTTTAAAGGCACTGTCAACTTAGTGTTTGTAAACTTCTGACCCACTGGAATTGTGATAAAGTGACTTATAAGTGAAATAATCTGTCTGTAATTGTTGGAAAAATTACTTGTGTCATGCACAAAGTATATGTCCTAACCACCTTGCCAAAACTATAGTTTGTTAGCAAGAAATGTGTGGAGTGATTGAAAAACAAGTTTTAATGACTCCAACCTAAGCGTATGTAAACTTCCGACTTTAACTGTATGTGTGCGTGTGTTGGTTCCACCTCGTGCCTGACTAGCCCTGTATATAATTGTAGGCTTTAAGCAGCTCTCTTAACTTGGGATTTCCTCTGGACAGCATCTCTCAGTACTACAGCACACTCTTAGTGTCCTCGGATACACTGTGAATGAACGAGACAAACATGAGGTGGCTCACATGCACCACCATCAGGACAGGGTCCCTTCCAGGAACCGGCTGACGATTAAGGGGCTACATAGTAGTCCAAACTCAGCTATGTTGCTTAGTAACAAGTTGATCCCAGATCATTGCTTACGGATCAGTGCATTTAGTGCATTCTTTGCTCTGAATGAGTATCGTAGTCTGTTAGTGAGTATTGTAGTGGGTTGTGTCACCAGGCATTGTGTGGCGGTGCTCTGTCTCAGTGCACTCAGTGCTCTGTCTGATTCACAGGTCATGAGTGACTGGCCTTCTGTGGTCACTGGTCGGCCAGTCTGTCTGGTCATAGAGTGATACGTTTAGTGGGTTTCATTTGTTAGACAGTGGGTGCTCTATTTGATATGTCTAATTTTAAAATGTGATCTGATGGCTCTTTATGTATAATCTCTCTATCTATCCATCCATTGGTCCATCCTTCTTCCCTATTACCTCTACCCTTTCTCTCCGCAGTCTACGGTTGATGATTCAACTATTCTCTCCATACAGCTAGCTGCGGTCGACTCATTCACTACCCTGCTGACTTCAGGGGGTTGCTTTCCCCTCTTTCTCCTCTTTGTATTCTGTTACTTTGTCACTTTTCCCTCTTTCTCTCTAACCCTTTTTCTCTTATGTCGCTCCTTTCTCTTTCGCCTGAATCTCTACTTTTTCTTCTCATCTTTCTTCTCTCCCTCTTCTCCCCCTTCCCTCTCTCTAAACCGGAATGGTTTTCTGTGGCTACGTTCACCGTCTCTCTGATGAACGGAGCAGGTGTTATGCCGTAGATGCATCCCAAATTGTACCCTATTTCCTATTTAGTGCACTACTTTTGTCCAGAGCCCTTGTAGTGCACTAAATAGAGAATAGGGTGCCATTTGTCACACAGACCATGTGTAGAGTGGGCATGAAAGACCACAATGGCCCTCTGTAGTAGACCCCCACACCAGACCCCCTTTAGAGGGGTTTAGATAAAGACCCCGGTATAGCAGGCATGGCTCCAGCCAAGTAGCTTACCATACCTAAGTAACACATAGTGTCATCACAGTGTTAGGTCAGTGGTCATAGGCAGACATCAGATTTCATGACATGTGCTATATCATTATTATGACACAGTTAATAACTTAGTATAGTCCTTATGATAGTGTGGGCACAACATATCCAGTGTCTCGTCCCCAAAAAGTAATGACGAGACATTGTCGCGTGTGCACCCTCTCTGGCCTTTAGGTCACCAGGCTGCTCGTTATGGCGCACACCTGTCACTATCGTTACGTGCACCTGTGCGTCATCAGACTCACCTGGACTCCATCACCTCCTTGATTACCTGCCCTATATCTGTCACTCCCTTTGGTTCCTTCCCCAGGCGTTATTGTTTCTGTTCCTGTGTCATGTCTGTGCGTTGTTTGTGTTTTCTTGTTTTGTATTATGTTACGTTTATTTATTAAAACACTCACTCCCTGAACTTGCTTCCTGACTCTCAGCGCACACGTTACAGACATAGAAAATAAGACTATTGTAGAGTATTGGAAACAAACCTAGGAAGAGAAGGAAAGGAAGATAATTAGCTAGAACCAAACCACAGGTGCGTATCATTCTAGTTCACTCTGGTTCAATGTGATGCTAATCAGATCACTCCTATGGCTGCCTGGTTTCCCTCAGTGCAGAGTAAACTCTGTTATAACTGTGTTAAGGGTATGCCATCATGGCACATATATATGCACAGTCCCATACACCATAACATACACACATAGCTCCCTTATTAAGATTTATTGGTATGGGAAAATAATATTTTACCAACAGCAATGTCAGTATTATTGTATAACTGCACACTTTGAAGTTGTTTCCTATAGTTAGTTCTTATCCTCACTCTAGCTGCTGTAGATCAGTATTTCAAAACATCCTTATTCAGTTTGATGATCGTCCTGATTTTTGACTAGAGTACTGTGTACTGCTGTGCTGAGTTAAGTAAAACACCAACCTCTGACCCTAACACCTAAGCCTTACTTCCTTATATCCCTTGAGAGGTGAAATGGCCGCTGTCTGAGTCTCTATCTGCTGAAGCATTCCTGTGGTCACTGGTCAGCATGTCACCCATCCTTACTGTACAGGTCGGCTAGGTCACTCAGACTGACAGGGGGAGTAGGAGCTGTGCTCAGCACTTTGAGACAATTCTGTTAGCGTAATCAGAATCAGAATCACCATTATTCGCCAAGTCTGCTGCATGACTAAACACTGAAAGGAAATTAAGCTAAGGAGTTACCTGCATACTGATGTGGTTGTTGTGGGGGAGTTTGATTAGTTTGTGTGTCTGAATTATTAGCCTAGTGTTCTGGTTTGAGGCTGATGCTCTTGATGGTCTATAACTGACTAAACTCCAACAGCAGGCTTCAACAGTCTCTCATTCACATCAACACTCAGACTTGATCTACTAAGAGAGCAGAGGTTTCCTCTGGCCCTCATGGGTCTGAAGGGAATATACGGTCATAGATTTTTCTGTAGAAACCACTAACTAACTAGGTGGGACAGACAATTGCCTCCTAATCCGTGCTAGGAAATGAGTTAAACTCTCATCAACTAAAAGCGAGAGAAAAAACAAATGCCAATTGTTTCCCTTTTTATCTTGTATAATGCTGCCAACAAAATAGGGCTGTGCAACTATATATGTGTGTTTGTGTTTTAGTGTGGGTGCATGTGTGTGTGTTGGATCTTGTAAGAGCTGGTTTAGTAGAATCATTGCCAGGCCACAAACCTACACAGACACACCGCATTGTGGGATTATCAAACAGCAATTGATAATCCTGTGGTGTCTGAGGCAGCCTCGCTTTGTGACGTGTGTGTGTGTGTGTGTGTGTGTGTGTGTGTGTGTGTGTGTGTGTGTGTGTGTGTGTGTGTGTGTGTGTGTGTGTGTGTGTGTGTGTTATAGACACATGTTAATGATAGAAGAAGTCTGTTGCATGACTAAACGTGTGTGTGGGTCTGGACATGGGGACTACACTCTTAGAAAAAAGCAGAACATAAAATGGTTACTCGGCTGTCCCCATGAGAGAACCCTTTGAAGAACTATTTTTGGCTACAGGTAAAACCCTTTTGGTTCCATGTAAAACCCTTTCTACAGAGGGTTCTACATGGAACCCAAAAGAGGTCTACCTGGAACCAAAAAGGGTTATCCTATGGGGACAGCCAAATAACCTTTTTGGAACCCTTTTTGCTAAGAGTGTATGTGTGTGTGACAGATAAAGCATCAAAGTGAGTGACATGGGACACACAGGCTCAGTGTTAGCAGGAAACATATGGCCTGGTCTGACAGACTAGAGGGAGGGACGGTAGGAAACAGAGAACAGAACACAGCGGAACAGCTGCACCAAGGAAACCGGGATGGAAACTAAACCCAGCGAGGAAAAACTCATGCTCTGCCAGAGAGGCTCAGCTAGGGTATAGAAAAAACCGCCTGAATACACCTGGGGGTTTCCTCCAGCTGAGAAACACCTGGCTTGAAAGGGATATGTACCCTTCTCTCTGTGTGTGTGTGTGTGTGTGTGTGTGTGTGTGTGTGTGTGTGTGTGTGTGTGTGTGTGTGAGTTCCACAAGTACAGTCCTGCAGTCATCCCAGTGAAAGACTCAGGGAGTCTTTTTTCCAGGAACATCTTGTCTTTGTGTCTTGTGAGTTGATTAGCTTCACGTTCCTGAGCTGTGTGTGTGTGTTTGCCAGCGTAGCAGTTTGACCTCATTTATATCAAAACAACAGCGCTATTAGCCCAGTCAGACACATATGATGAGTCAGACAACCGCCAGCCGGCTGCGGTGTGTGTGTGTGTGCGTCTGAAGTTTATATGTTGGTCTTGGTCCCATCCAATGACCACAGTGCTGGAGTCTTCTTCAGTCTCTTTTCACTCTTTCCATCTTCCTTGAACTTTCTAGGTTTTTCACCTTTTGTCTTTCTCCTTTGTCTTCCCCCCTCTCTCTAAGGTTGAGTCATGGTTAGTCACAGTTGACAGAGAGGCAATGGTTCCTAACAGGGTTTTGCAGTGCATCTCCAATCTGACATGTATGTTTACAGAGAGAAGTAGATTCATTCACATTTTATTCCAATGTTTATTTTATTCCAATGACTGTGATATGTGGTTGTCTTACAATCCCTAGTTGAATGCACTTACTGTATGGCGCTCTGGATAAGAGCGTCTACGAAGTGACCTAAATGTAAAATTCCATTAGCAGACACTCTTATCCAGAGCAACCTACAGTGTTGCCAAATAGCACGATCATCACAACTCCGCCATCACCACACATAAAAAAAAAAACTAAGTTATAAATGTCAGTTTAAACTAAGTGTGTAGTGCAAAAAGGCTTTTTGGAGTCAGACTCTGTAAAGTTGCCGGTCATTTCCCCCCTCTTCTCCTCTCATCTCTCTGTGTTGTCGTGAGTCATTCTACCCGCCCTACATCTGCTCGTCTCTTTAGGAACCGCTTCCATACTGCCCTGGCTTGGAATGTTGGGAAAGGGCTTCAGCAATGATTTGTCAGCTCACACACTCATATACACGCATACACAGCTCTTTAGACTTCCCCTTGCGTGTCCGGCTGTGTTTAGGTTGTTTGACACTGTTCTTTGTTCCTTAGGATTAAGGGCTATGGTCTCTGTTAGACACTCATTCACTGGAAGGAGAGAGAAAGAGTGAAGAGGGTCTCTGTCCTGTTTATCCCAGAGGGAGCACAATCTTGTAAACACAGCGGACAATGGTTATGAGTAGGGAGGTGAGACGAGGACAGGGGGCAGGAGGTAGTGGCAGAAGTTCTGCAGAGGGACAAAGGAACATTTTCTTTATTTAAGCTTTATTTAACTAGGCAAGTCGGTTAAGAAAAAAAATCTTATTTACAATGACGGCCTACCAGGGAACAGTGGGTTAACTGCCTTGTTCAGGGGCAAAACAACATATTTTTACCTGGTCAGCTCTGGGATTCAAACCAGCAACCTTTCGGTTACTGGACCAATGCTCTAAACACTAGGCTACCTGCCACCCCATGTTATGTATCAAACTACAGGATACATTTTCTGTCATCAAAGTTCTTTCCAACGTAAACACAGACTCACTCTGTTGATTCTGATACTGTACATGCAGTTGGCATCAGTATGACTTCTGCACATGCACGCACGCACACACACACACACACACACACACACAAATGCTACTCCACGCCCACGGACCTTAGTTTCTTCTCCGTAATGAGTTTCGGATCTGAGTAACTCCCCCACCAAATGTGAAAACATTCGGGGCCGCCTGATTGGTCCAGAAACTGATGGGTTGGGCCAGAGTTGGACAATATGTCATTGGCTTTGATATTCTGATTGGTTAGAGACGATCCACTCGCTGATTACTTTGTTTTGTAAACGCCCCTCGTGCACCTCATCACCACAAACGACTTCAATAAAGTCCGTCTCAGACTTCAGTATGTAGTGTACGACAGAGCAGCGGAAGAGCCATCAGCAATGCCCTCCAATTCCCCAAAACATTACACCTTTCTCTTTCTTTTACTCAAAGGAAAGGAAAGGTCAGGGTCAGGGTTTGAGGAAGAGTCCATCCATCCTCTACACACATCAGAGTATTATAATGGTGACATCAAATCGAATCACATTTTATTGGTCGCATTCATATATTTAGCAGATGTTATTGTGGGTGTAGTGAAATGCTTGTGTTCCTAGCTCCAACAGTGCAGTAGTATCTAACAATTCACAACAATACACACTCATCTAAAAGTAAAAGAATGGAATTAAGAAATATATAAATATTAGATCGAGCAATGGTGGGAGTGGCATTGACTAGAATACAGTAGAATAGAATACAGTATATGCATATGAGATGAGTAAAGCAGAATGTAAAAATTATTTAAACATTATTAAAGTGACTAGTGTTCCATTATTAAAGAGGCCAGTGATTCCAAGTCTATGTACACAGGGCAGAAGCCTCTAAGGTGCAGGGTTACGTAACCGGGTGGAAGCCGGCTAGTTGGACCTATTGTTCACTAGGATATGTTTTGAACCCAATGACTTGACTTGTCCTGAAACAACCAAAATAGTCTCTTTCACATAGCTCAGTAAAACCTTTACTTATGTATGTTCCAGCAGAAAAGATCCAGACACAACCATGGCCAGAATATTGGGACTGCTGCTCTTCCTGTCAGCTCTCTGCTGCTCCCTAGCGGACAAAGTAGGTACCACACCCACTGCACTAACCACAGCTACAGAAAGATATAGAAGTTGTCCTTTGGTGCAGGTCTAAGATCAGCTTAACCTCTCAAAATGCGTCAGGTGGAAAATGCTAAATTGACCATAGATCTGCGTCTAGAGTTAACTTCATCACTACTGTTGCCATGCAGACAGTTAACTTCATCACTACTGTTGCCATGCAGACAGTTAACTTCATCACTACTGTTGCCATGCAGACAGTTAACTTCATCACTACTGTTGCCATGCAGACAGTTAACTACATCACTACTGTTGCCATGCAGACAGTTAACTACATCACTACTGTTGCCATGCAGACAGTTAACTTCATCACTACTGTTGCCATGCAGACAGTTAACTTCATCACTACTGTTGCCATGCAGACAGTTAACTTCATCACTACTGTTGCCATGCAGACAGTTAACTTCATCACTACTGTTGCCATGCAGACAGTTAACTTCATCACTACTGTTGCCATGCAGACAGTTAACTTCATCACTACTGTTGCCATGCAGACAGTTAACTACATCACTACTGTTGCCATGCAGACAGTTAACTACATCACTACTGTTGCCATGCAGACAGTTAACTTCATCACTACTGTTGCCATGCAGACAGTTAACTTCATCACTACTGTTGCCATGCAGACAGTTAACTTCATCACTACTGTTGCCATGCAGACAGTTAACTTCATCACTACTGTTGCCATGCAGACAGTTAACTTCATCACTACTGTTGCCATGCAGACAGTTAACTTCATCACTACTGTTGCCATGCAGACAGTTAACTACATCACTACTGTTGCCATGCAGACAGTTAACTACATCACTACTGTTGCCATGCAGACAGTTAACTACATCACTACTGTTGCCATGCAGACACTACTGTTTGTTGGTACTGTGGAGCTTTGAAATCACTTCTTACCTCTCCCATGGCAGATTGAGCTCCGTCGCGCGAAGAGAGGAACACGCTACTATAGAGGTGAGCTTGGATCGCCCGCTCTACCCTCTACAACTGGGTCAATCTACCCTCACCCTCTGACACCCCAAGTCTGTCCCTCTCGCCACACTTATCATGTGTTAGCTACAATCAATCATTTGTTTGTGTGTCACTTACACCTTGTCTTTGAATCTTACTGTCTTTCTTGTAGTAAATTACTCATGTTTGTCTCTCTCTGTGTGTATGTCTGTCTCTCTGTCTTTGTGTCTTTGTGTGTGTGTGTGTGTGTGTGTGGGAGTGTGTGTGTGTGTGTGTGTGTGTGTCCCTTTACCTGTGTGGGTGTGTATGTCTCTGTGTGTGTCTGTGTGTCTGTCTGCCTGTCTGTCTATCTGTGTGTCTGTGCCTGTGTATGTGTGTGTGTGTGTCTCAGCGCGTTGTGTGGATGGCCAGTCAGCTGCGGTGCGTGGTTATGGGGACACATGGATGAGATGGAGGGGCCAGCGTGTGGAGTACTGCCGCTGTGCATCACAAGGACGAGAGCGCTGTCACTACGTGCCCGTCATCAGTGAGTGGAAACACAGACACACTTACACAGATATAGATGCAGACCAACACACACACGCTCACAAACCCCCACACCGTCTAGGCCGGCTGTTACTACACTGTTCAGCCTGTAATTTCTGCCTGTGTATGTGTCTTGTTCTCTTTTCCAGTCTTCCTTTTCCACTGTTTGTCTTTGTTGGATCAACAGTAGTCCCATCCCCCTCCCTCTGTCTGTCTGCCCCCATCTCGCCACTCTCTATTTACAGTACCTCTCTCTTCTGTTTCCTTACTTCCTCCACAATGGAGAGTGGTTGGTGTCGTGGAGAGAGAGGGTGCGGTCTAGGATGGAGAGTCATTAGAACACTCACCCATTGTGACTTTCACCATGTTTTAACACTCTTGGCACAAACCCTCCCGTAAACACATCCCTTCATCCCGACTGCACAACGCTGTGAGGCATGACCACCCTCTCTGATGACAGACAAATCACTTCCATATTCCCCCGCCTGTGTGTGGTTGTGCGCTGTCAACAGAGAAATTGGAGGTTGAAGCTGTTCTGACAAAGGGAAATGATGAGCATTTGTGACGCAAAAGAGGCTATGACATTTGTTATAAGCGGTGGGCACATCGTCTGCGCTGCAGCAAATCATTGTTGTTCGCGAAAGAGAAGAGGTGTATAAAATAAAATCCGACATGCCTGACCATCCCTCTCTACATCCCCCCCCCCCCCCCGCGCCCCTGTAGCCTGCTATCAGTCAAGGTGCTACAACGGGGGAACCTGTAAGGAGGCGGTCTACTCCTCTGACTTCCTGTGCCAGTGTCCACCAGGCTTCACAGGAGCCCAGTGTGAGATCAGTAAGTAGAACACGTTCCGAGATCACACCTACAATACACTGTCAATAAATACTTCTCCTCTGGACCCATATGCTACTGAATAACAAGGACAAGGGGATATGACCAGTTTCCATTCTATCCCCTAGTCCCTAGTCCTTATATAGATTCATTTAGCACTATATAGCACCGCTATAAGTGGAATAACACAACCTTAGCGCCGGGCTAATTTGGCTGTGCCCTGCTGCACTGCTATCAAGTCTTATCTAGTACTATCTAGTAGTAATCTTGGTTACCATCATCATTAGACCAGTAGACACGCAGGAAATGGTAGAATGCAATCCTGCTACAATGACTCATAGCTGTTATGGAGTTGTGGTCTGTGGGCCAGCCGGGAGAAAATCTGAAACTCCATGGAACCCAGTGGTTTGCTGACATAAATCAGTTTGTTTTTATTCCGTTTGGAAGCTGTTGTAGACACCCTACCCACTCAACCTTCAACATGTAAATTCCAAATAACATGTTGACTTTTTAATGAGTGCGTTCACAGCCAAATGAGTGAGCCCAGAGTCATATCATGTGACATCATTCACCAATGGTCATTTGTTGAAACCACAGCGGCCAAACTCTCCACATATGACTCTGAGTGAGCCTAGCCAGATCCGTATACTCTCTGAATGAGTTTAATCAATACTCATGCGTGTGTCATTTCATGGATACCATAAGATCAGGGAGCCAAAACACAGAAGAGATGTGTGAGTGAGTCCTTAGTCATGTAACCATGATGCAGGACGACAGGAGGATGACAGACACACAGAGAGACTATCAGGTCAACATGGTTGTTAGGATGTGGTTCCTCATAGATACCAATGACGGTGTCCAAAATGCCACCCTATCCCCGAGGTAGTGCTCTACTTTGGACCACAATCCTTAGTGCCCTGGTCAAAAGTTGTGCGCTATAAAGGAAATGGGGTGCCATTTGGGACATAACCTATGTGTTTGGATGGCTGGATTGTACAGGCTAATTTCTCTCTCTCTCTCTCCACAGACACCAATGAGAAGTGCATGGTGGGCCAGGGTAAAGGGTACCGTGGTACGTGGAGTATCAGTCGGATCGGCTCAGAGTGTATCAACTGGAACTCTACCACCCTCAGAGGGAAGAAGTTCACCGCCAAGAAACCAGAGGCTAACAGCCTGGGGCTGGGCAACCACAACTTCTGCAGGTACACACACACGCACACACACACGCACGTGTACACACGCGCACACACGCATGCACGCACGCACACACACACAACAATCAAGCCTTCTAGATCAATTTTCCCCTCCCCTGTTCTCTCTCTCTCAGAAATCCAGACAATGATACTAAGCCATGGTGTTATGTCTACAAGGGAAACCAAATAGTCTGGGAGTTCTGTACTCTCTCCAGCTGCCCAGCAGGTAATAACATGATTAACTATGATACCATTATAGTGTACCGGTATTTGGTTACATTGTTGCCTTGCCAAACTATGACAAGAGGCTAAATCAAAAACAGATTGGCACCCAGTTTTCTTTACTGACTAACGTTATTTGGTCCACAGAGTAAATTAAATCTGAGGTCATCTGCGCCTCACCCTGTGTGTTTTTCCAGACCAGAGGCCAGTGGAGTGTGTGCAGGCCTCGGGGCAGACGTACAGGGGGACGAAGGCCGTCACTAAGAGGGGCTCCAGCTGTCTTCCCTGGGACTCACCCCTCATCACCCGCAAGTTCTACAACGCATGGAGGTCTGACGCCAGACAGCTGGGGCTGGGGAGTCACAACTTCTGCAGGTAGGATCAGAAACGTACACAAACTCTCTCTCTCACGCACATATAAACCACAGGAGGTTGGTGGCACCTTAATTGGGGAGGACGGGCTCATGGTAATGGCTGGAGCGGAATGAGTGGATTGGTCTGAAATAGATCAAACACATGGTTTCCATTTGCTCCGTATTATGAGCCGTCCTCCCCTCAGCAGCCTCCACTGATATGCACACACACACACACACACACACACACACACACACACACACACACACACACACACACACACACACACACACACACACACACACACACACACACACACACACACTTATACACTCTCTTTTGGCTCACTTACAGGAACCCAGACGGGGATCTCGGCCCCTGGTGTCACGTCTACAAGAACATGAAGCTGACCTGGGAACTCTGCGATATCACCAAATGCAGTGAGTACCCCTTTACCCTGTTACCATGACTACATTCCAATAATATCGGCCGCAATACGCATCATCGTCCTCTCATGTGCCGGTCAAATGGCCACTGTCTCTTCTGCCAAGTATTTCCATCATCGTCATTACCTACAGTAGCTTACTGTAATGCACATGATAACTAAGAAGACGAGTCAATGTCTGTCAGGATTGTAGTGAGTGAAATGTGTAGGAGGTTCAATTAAGTACACTTGCAACTGTAGTCACACTGTATGAGTACTTGATATTTAATGTCATACTGAACAGTATCTGTTGTTTGTTTTTTAGCGAGGAGACCAACCACCATTACTACTCTAGGCCCCAGGGCTCCCACCAGCAACAACAACAACAGAGGTAGGACAGCCACAAAATAACACATCCAATTCACCTCTACACAGCGTTTCTCCTCCTCCACACCTCCTGCTCTCCTTCGATTCCTCATCCACACCTCCCACTCTCCTGGGCTCCTCAGCTCTCCTTCCCATGAATGTTGAGGTTTTTCTATCTACAAACAGAAAACAAAATCTAATACAAAGGCCGTCCCCCGCGGGTAGGTACCTGTGGCCAGCGTGCTGACAACAATCTCCCCTCCTTCCGTATCCTGGGAGGAGCCCGGAAGAGTGACATCACAGAGCAGCCATGGCAGGCAGCCATAAACGTGTACCGGCCCAGAAACAAAGCACACTTCTTCCAGTGTGGAGGGGTCCTTATAGACTCCTGCTGGGTCCTCTCTGCTGCACACTGCTTCGACGACGGGTAGGTCTAGTACACACACTCATGCACGCATTCACACACATACACACGCATCCACGCACGCAGTGCACACCCACACACATGGGTGTAACTCAGTGATCTGCTGTCTCCGTCAGGTTTAAACCAGAGCGGCTGCAGGTGGTTCTAGGCAGGACGTTTCGTAAGAACTCCTCCGGCAGTGAGCAGATCTTTGAGGTGGAGAAGTACTGGAGTCACGAGAAGTACAACAAGACAACCTTTGACAACGACATTGGTGAGCCAATGCAATGTTAAAGGCCCAGTGCAGTCAAAATTCAGTTTTCCTGTGTTTTGTATCATATTGTACATAAGCTGATGAAAATAATGTATCAGTGTCATTTCCTGTTAGTTGCTGGTTGAAAATACAATTTATATAGGACCTCCTAATCAGCCTGTTTGCATGGGCTGGAGTTTTGCCTTGCCTGGTGACAACACCAGGCGGAAAATTGGTTAATAGACCGATAACAAAGAGAGTTCCAAACCTCTCTGCCAATAACAGCTAGTTTTCAGTTTTCCCCTCCCCACTCAGACCACTCCCAGACAGTCCTAGCTAAATTCTCGCATGAGAAATAGTTTTTTACTAAAAAGTCAATTTTAATAGAAAACTATTACGATAAGGTAATTAATTGTCACCCAGAAATTATTTGAAATGAAAATGTCTGCATTTGGGCCTTTAAGCACTGACACGTCAAGCCTTAATAATAACCATGACTAATGGTTATGACATGGCTATGACATGATTATGTAGCATATATGTAGCACATAGTATAGGGCAATTTACTCATTCTCTCCCGGTCCTCCTCCTCCTCGGTGCCCTCTCCTCATCTTCTTCCTCCCTCAGTCTTGATGAAGTTGAAGAGTGATATTGGCCTGTGTGCTGTGAACGCGCCTGAGGTCCTACCCGCCTGTCTGCCTGACCCAGGCCTGGTACTGCCCGACTGGACCGAGTGTGAGATCTCTGGCTACGGCAAGGAGAAAGAGTGTAAGACCGACATCATCCTTTCTTGGAATTCTTAATCTCTTTTTTAAAACTGGTTCTATGGTTTATTTTCTGTAGCCTAAATCACACAGAATCATTTTTAAATACCTAAGGCAGTGTTTCTTAATCCTGGTCATAGGTACCCAAAAGGGGGGACATTTGTATTTGCCCTAGCATTACACTCCTGATTCCACTAATCAAAAGGTTGATGATGAGTTGATAAGAGGAATCAGGTGTGTAGTGCTAGCTAGGGCAAAACTAAACCTTTACAGGATTAAGAAACACTGACCTAAGGGAATACATGCATACATTTAATACAGTATCTTCTGACGATAACCCTTGCCATCTTTTTTTAATGTAGTCTAGAGATGTAACAATGTTCTATAGTCTATAGGTGCATTGAGGAATGAATCTAATAACCTCCCTCTCCCCATAGTTGATGCGATATACTCTGAGCGGGTGAAGAGGGGTCACGTGAGGTTGTGGCCTCAGGACCGCTGTGTCCCTCATGTCTTATCTGAACGTGTGGTCACCTCCAACATGCTGTGTGCCGGGGACACCCGGGGTCTGGACGATGCCTGCAAGGTGAGGAGGGCTCTTTTTCTTCCTTCTCCTAAAACTCTCTGTCTGCATCCCAAATGGTGCCCTATTCCTTATATAGTGCATGTGTCCATAGTAGTGCACTATATACGTATGTAGGAAATAGGGTGCCATTTGGCACGTAGTATGCAGCCCTAAGCCCCAAACACTCTCTGCAAAACTCAGCACTTAAATAGCTAGTTAGCTGGTACGGTTGAAACAAGTATGTGTCATGTTGGATGTTAGTACTACTGCAAATCTTTATCAAATGGAACTGTATGCCTACTGCTGAACCATGACTGAACCACAACTGACCCATGTCCCTCGTCGCCTCCGCTCCTCTGCAGGGGGACTCTGGTGGTCCTCTTGTCTGTCCCAAGGATGGGAGGATGACTCTGATGGGGCTGATCAGCTGGGGAGATGGCTGTGGGAAGAAAGACAAGCCTGGGGTGTACACACGTGTTACACAATACACTGACTGGATCAGCAGCAAGAAACAGGAAACTAGCCAGTAAACAAACACACAAACACATGCACATACACACACCTGGAGAGAACTTGTGAGAGAATTCATCTGACTCCATCATCAGAGAATTCATCAGACTCCTGTCCATCAATCGCAATGAATGCCTTAACCAAGGAACAGACAACCACTTAACGCACGACAGGAACTGCCAGTACTCCAGTACATTCTGTGTAAGCATTGTTTAACTCTTGTGCTTAGAGGTAGGATGCAGTAAGGTCAGAAAAAACTAAGAAAACTATGTCTCCAAAGTGAATAGACTGTTAATCAGTCCAGCTCAGTGCCTTCCAGCTGATTCCTGTTCTACCCAGAGCTATATATCTCCATATGCAGCTCACAGAATGTTGGACATTTACTTTGCACACAAGGTTCCATAGGAATGTAAATAGCCACTCCAATTAACATTTTTCAGTTCATTTAGAGGGAATTTTACATTGGTGGCTTGCTGTCTGAATGTTGCCATGTTACATCAGTGCATATGTTACCCAATCCCACTATAACATTAACCACAAGACAATCTGCTGGATCAGAGTCAATGTAAGACAGCGGCTGCATTCCAAACTGATCCTTGAACTGCATGAACAAAGGGGTTGAGTTGTCAAATTGGAATAAAGCCAGAGCCTGAACACAGCCACCATTATCTGTCTCCATTCCATAAGCGTTGGGTTGAGCCCAGCGATCAGCATGTACAGTATTTTAATGTTGGTTTTATGTTGAAAAGGACTGGGAGGTGTTTGCAATGACTGGGTGTATGTACTGTATATAACATAAGCTCTTTGCTTGCAAAGCACTTGGACTCCACTTCCCTCCCATAGTATAGTATTTGGTTATGTTTGAGTGGGTGTTCATATTATGTAGTATCTCATAAACATACACTCTCTCAAGGACAGTAATGTTTTACTTGTGTGTATTAAGTTAATATTTATGTCTATTAATATTACACTTTTTTTCCTACTGTAATAGTTTATGTTTTTTTAGTAGTTCAATGTGTTGTGTTTTGGAATTGCTGTTTATGTTGATCATTTATTTCTGGGGCTATCATAAGAATGACATAAACCTGTCTCTTTAAATAAAAAAAACATTTAAGTGAAGTTGATGGTTGATCTCTTCAATTTCTGTTGTTGTTACTGGGGTAAGCTGTGCCATAGACTGGAGGAAGCCTAGAGGAAGCCTAGAGGAAGCCTCAAGGAAGCCTAGAGGAAGCCTAGAGGCCTAGACACATAACAGCACATACACACAGAAGTCATTTTAATGAATGTATCATCATGCCAGCACACACTGATTCCTTCCAAATCACTCATTGTTGAATTTACGATTTCCAACTTGTTGTGTAATGTTTATGTCCAATGGCCGATGAGCACCGATACGTTTTATGTATAATTTTTCTTCATTATTTCTCTTGATGATGGTGCCGGATGGGATGGCTACCGTCTTATCAGCTCTCAACCAACCATACTATTTTGTTAGTTTTTTCGCTTGGTTCGTAACTTGTTTTGTGCATAATGTTGCTGCTGCCATCTCTTATGACCGAAAAGAGCTTCTGGACATCAGAACAGCGATTACTCACCTCAAATTGGACAAATACTTTTTCTTCAATGAGTCGGATTGGAAGGATATACTTCAATCACCCGAACAGACCCTCATCCCCGTCATTCGCTGGAGAAGGAAACTGAGATGTTGTGGAAAAAGATCAGGGTGCCTTGTGAGGATTAGGCAACGATTGGCTAAATTGCCTTTCCCTTCCGTCCTGCTAGCTAACGTTCAATCGCTGGAAAATAAATGGGATGAACTGAAAGCACATATATCCTACCAACGGGACATTAAAAACTGTAATGTCTCATGTTTCACCGAGTTGTGGCTGAACGACGACATTAAGAACATACAGCTGGTGGGTTATACACTCTATCAGCAGGATAGAACAGCAGCCTCTGGTAAAGACTCGGAGCAGGGGCCTATGCATATATGTAAATAATAGCTGGTGCACAATATCTAAGGAAGTCTCAAGGTTTTACTCACCTGAGGTAGAGTATCTCATGATAAGCTGTAGACCACACTATCTACCGAGAGAGTTTTCATCTGCATTTTTCGTAGCTGTCTTACATACCACCACAGGCCGATGCTGGCACTCCTAGAGGCCGGGGACTTTAATGCAGGGAAACTTAAATCAGTTTTACCTAATTTCTATCAGCATGTTAAATGTGCAACCAGAGGGGAAAAAAAATCAAGACCACCTTTACTCCACACACAGAGACGTGTACAAAGCTCTCCCTCGCCCTCCATTTGACAAATCTGACCATAATTCTATCCTTCTGATTCCTGCTTACTGGCGCTTCCTGCTTTTATTTTTGCTTGTGAATTGGTCTATAAAAAAGTGGTCAGTTGAAGCAGATACTAATCTACAGGATAGTTTTGCTAGCACAGATTGGATTATGTTCCGGGATTCTTCCGATGGCATTGAGGAGTACACCACATCAGTCACTGTTTTTATTTATAAGTGCATTGAGGATGACGTCCCTACAGTGACTGTACGTACATACCCCAACCAGAAGCCATGGATTACAGGCAACATTCGCACTGAGTTGGGGTAGAGCTGCCGCTTTCAAGGGGCGGGACTCTAAACTGGAAGCTTAAAAGAAATCCATCTTTGCCCTCCGATGAACCATCAAACAGGCAAAGCGTCAATATAGGACTAAGATCGAATCGTACTACACCGGCTCCGATGCTCGTCAGATGTGGCAGGGCTTGCAAACTATTACAGACTACAAAGGGAAGCACAGCCGAGAGCTGCCCAGTGACACAAGCCTACCAGACGAGCTAAATAACTTTTATGCTCGCTTCGAGGCAAGTAACACTGAAACATGCATGAGAGCATCAGCTGTTCCGGATGACTGTGTGATCACTCTCTCCGGAGCCGATGTGAGTAAGACCTTTAAACAGGTCAAATTTCATAAGGCCGCAGGGCTAGATGGATTACCAGGATGTGAACACAGAGCATGCTCTGACCAACTGGAAAGTGTCTTCACTGACATTTTCAACCTCTCCCTGTCTGAGTCTGTAATTACAACATGTTACAAGCAGACCACCATAGTCCCTGTGCCCAAGAACACTAAGGTAACCTGCCTAAATGACTACCGACCCGTAGCACTCACGTCTGTTGCCATGAAATCCACATCACCAACAAACTAACATGGTCCAAGCACACCAAGACAGTCGTGACAAAACCTATTCCCCCCAAGGAGACTGAAAAGATTTGGCATGGGTCCTCAGTTCTTCAAAAGGTTTCACAGCTGCACCATCGAGAGCATCCTGATGGGTTGCATCACTGCCTAGTATGGCAACTGCTCGGCCCCGGACCGCAAGGCACTACAGAGGGTAGTGCGTACGGCCCAGCACATCACCAGGACCTATACCAGGAGGTGTCAGAGGAAGGCCCTAAAAATTGTCAAAGACTCCAGCCACCCTAGTCATAGACTGTTATCTCTGCTACCGCATGGCAAGCGGTACCGGAGTGCAAAGTCTAGGTCTAAGAGGCTTCTAAACAGCTTCTACCCCAAGCCATAAGACTCCTGAATAGCTAATCAAATGTCTACCCAGACTATTTGCATTGCCCCCCCCTGTCCCACCCTCTTCCATGCTGCTGCTACTCTCTGTTATTATCTTTAATAACTCTACCTACATGTACATATTACCTCAATTACCTCGACACCGCTGCCCCCGCACATTGACTCTGCACTGGTACCCCTTGTATATAGCCCCACTATTGTTATTTACTGCTGCTCTTTTAATAATTTGTTATTCTTATCTCTTACTTTTTTTGGGGGGGGGGGTGTTGTCTTAAAACTGCATTGTTGTTTAAGGGCTTGTAAGTAAGCATTTCACTGTAAGGTTGTATTCGGCGCATGTGACAAATAACATTTGATTTCATTTCATTTCATGTGACAAGGATTAAAAGGGATTTGCCAGTAGATTGTTGACTTGATTCATGATGATGACTGCTAGTTAAGATTTTGAAAGTATGATGTTGACATGATCAGCCCAATCAAAGCTACTGTACATATAACATGATTTGCCGTAATTTTATCTGTGTCCAATAACCTTGAGCCTTCTAGGATGTGAACTTCTAATGTAACTCTATGGCAGTACCCAAGTGGCTAGAATTTTCTAGCTCTACCCTTAGACTTGGCCTTGACGTAGTGTCCCCATGAGTGACAGAACGCTGAGAAAAATATGGGGCAACGCTCCATATTTTCTGCTGGCTTGCCCCACCACCACTGAATCACCTGCATTTTGGAGTTGTCTTACTCAAGAAAACAGAAAAGAGACCATGTCTGTATACGGTTTTATTAACTAAATTATATATATACAGTGCCTTGCGAAAGTATTCGGCCCCCTTGAACTTTGCGACCTTTTGCCACATTTCAGGCTTCAAACATAAAGATATAAAACTGTATTTTTTTGTGAAGAATCAACAACTTTTTTAACAAATCAAAAACTGAAAAATTGGGCGTGCAAATTTATTCAGCCCCTTTACTTTCAGTACAGCAAACTCTCTCCAGAAGTTCAGTGAGGATCTCTGAATGATCCAATGTTGACCTAAATGACTAATGATGATAAATACAATCCACCTGTGTGTAATCAAGTCTCCGTATAAATGCACCTGCACTGTGATAGTCTCGGAGGTCCGTTAAAAGCGCAGAGAGCATCATGAAGAACAAGGAACACACCAGGCAGGTCCGAGATACTGTTGTGAAGAAGTTTAAAGCCGGATTTGGATACAAAAATATTTCCCAAGCTTTAAACATCCCAAGGAGCACTGTGCAAGCGATAATATTGAAATGGAAGGAGTATCAGACCACTGCAAATCTACCAAGACCTGGCCGTCCCTCTAAACTTTCAGCTCATACAAGGAGAAGACTGATCAGAGATGCAGCCAAGAGGCCCATGATCACTCTGGATGAACTGCAGAGATCTACAGCTGAGGTGGGAGACTCTGTCCATAGGACAACAATCAGTCATATATTGCACAAATCTGGCCTTTATGGAAGAGTGGCAAGAAGAAAGCCATTTCTTAAAGATATCCATAAAAAGTGTCGTTTGAAGTTTGCCACAAGCCACCTGGGAGACACACCAAACATGTGGAAGAAGGTGCTCTGGTCAGATGAAACCAAAATTGAACTTTTTGGCAACAATGCAAAACGTTATGTTTGGCGTAAAAGCAACACAGCTCATCACCCTGAACACACCATCCCCACTGTCAAACATGGTGGTGGCAGCATCATGGTTTGGGCCTGCTTTTCTTCAGCAGGGACAGGGAAGATGGTTAAAATTGATGGGAAGATGGATGAAGCCAAATACAGGACCATTCAAGGGGGCCGAATACTTTCGCAAGGCACTGTATATTTTACATTGTTTGCAAACTAATATGTGACACGTATTAATGCCAAAATAACATCTATTTTAAAAAAAAATGCTAAAAATGCTGGGTTGAAAACCCACCTGCCCTGAATGATGGGTCTCCACTGGACTTAGCCTGTTCTCAGAAGTTAAAGTGCGCCCTTCCTTATGCTGCATATAGGACCATAAAACTTTACTGATTCAACATTATGCTGGGGAAAAATGTAACTTTAACATTTATTGAGTTTTTTTAGCGGCATCCAGGCAACAAGTAGGCTAGGCTGTAAACCAGGTGGCACTTAGCAGTCAGAGTGACGGGGTGGAATGCAAATGATCAGAGAGAGAGAGAGAGAGAGAGAGAGAGAGAGGCGCATCAGGACTGTTGTAGCTGCTAGCCTAACTGTTCATAGTTCAGTGTTCCTTGTCCCGCTCTTACTCTAATGTGTATTTGCATCTGAGGTCAGCAACAAAGGAATTTCCTCATGAGTTGAGAAGAGAGACTCCAAAATTATGACAATGGTAATGTACAGTTTCAATTTGTAACCTTCTGAAAATAATCAGACAGTGATAGAACATATAATCTTTAGAACATTTAAACTTTGTACAGACGTCTCACTTTGCGTTGATAAAAGGAAATTACACACAGACCAATTTGCATATAACGTTGCAACAAATTGTTCAGAAACTTAGAAATACAGTAGTAGGCTACCTTCATTATGGAATGGAGAACTGTGAGGATTGTTATAATGATGAGTCATACAGTTTTACAGTGTTATACAGTGTGGACTTTCACTTTTCGTACAGTGGCTCTGTTGTTGATCAAGTAAACGCTGTCACCTGCTCCCAGTTATTGCTTTCAATTTCTCTGCCTACACAAGCACCCAATATCAACACTCACACAGCTGTATAATGCCTAAGATTAGAATGTTTACCAGTCATTAAAATCATTCCCTAAATGAAAGATTTTCACTGCAACATGTCCATGCGCATTAATAGTCGTTAATTATGTATTTATTTGTTATTAAATACTGATACCTGTAGTGATTGAAAGGGAACAGCTGATGCAGGGCTTGAGATCCATTGGTGTTTTCGGGGGTGTGTGCCGATAATATCTCCTTTCTCCTGAAGTGTACACTCGTTCACTACTTCACACACATTTAAAAGCATAGGATTGACGGGATTGGGCTAGAGAGGTTTTCCACCATATTTCTTATATCAGTCATTATCTTTTAAATCAGTGAAGGTAAGTGAAGAAGTGCACACCTTGGGAAGAAGGAGAGAAATTGGGATGTGGCCAGAGGGAGCCACAACCACCTGATCTGTGCCAGAAAGGTGCAGACCTCTTGGAAGAGGTCGTAGTAGCCACGATCACATACTGGGAGGCTATCTGGCCTAGTAGTATTGAAGTCCATGACAAGGGTTTTGCTTGTACAATAGTAAGGTGCCATGATGTGAAATACACTGTAAGATAAACCTCTAGAAAATAGTTACCCAATACATGTATGGCGGTACCATTGCACTTTACTAGGCAGAACCAGAAGCCAGCACACCTGTGAGCAGCTTAGCATTAGCCAGGGCAACTGCACTGTGCTCTGTCCCTGTTTGCTTCAGATACGATTCATAGTCACACGGCCATTTCCCTTTTCTACTGGTAGTTTATGGTCTCCCACGGTCCATAACAATGTCCTTTTCTGTGGTCACTATCACTCTCCCTTGCTTAAAGGGCTAGCTCAGAACACAACCATAAATGTATCGTTTTCATATCATAGATGTTGTCAAGCCGAGCTCATTATTGAACACATTGCCGGCTCCCTTCTCTAAAATTAGACTGGGATATTCAGACTGGGTGAAAAACAAGAGATTGGTATTTGAAAGGGTTTACGCAGATACTGTTAATTGGATAATGAACATGCATGACAGATTTAAACTCTGCTGCCTGGCACACAAACAATAACAAAGTAAGGAATCCTCAGCTTACTTGCTGTATTTGCTGTACTTTTATATATTTCGTAATCAACATGTTGCGGTCTTTCTTGGTCTGTATACAAACCCCTTCAAAGGTAGTTGAGTTATTCAGTTAACAACACTAAACATGACATGCTAGTGATTTAAGACGTGTCAGGACATGAATATGTTAAAGACGGCGCCTAGGACTGTAACAATGGGGGAAATTATATTCAAAGTAGTGTCGACCTGAGGCATAGATATCAGTTATGACTCATGACATCTTCCTTTCCACTAATTAAACAGACCTACAGCTGGCTAATCATAATGCCAGAGAATCCCTGCAGTCTATAAAAGTTTCATTGAATGATTAGTTGATAGATTGACTGATTCGTTGATTGATAATGACACTGTTTAAGTAATGGGAAACAGTATAAGAGAAAATAGATTTGTTTGCTAAAGAGAGACTTTAGCAAAGACCATGTGGGCTGGCTTTGTTCATTATCAATGTTGACGCACAGGATATTTAAACATTAACCAGATGAATCAACTCAAACTGTTCTTGCCCCCCCCCCCCCCCCTCCCATATCCACTCTCCCCGTCTCATTCTCCCCTTTCCCTCCCCCTCTCTATTTCTGGGATAATTTACATCAGTCCTTCCTCTCTGACCTGCCATGCTGTGAAAACACAGCCAAGTACACTTCCTGGTTTTAGTCATCTGTTTCATCACAGGGACAGTGTGCCACACGTTACAGCCTCTATTATCCTCCTCTACCACATACACACATTGATGTGGCTTCACTAGATCATTTGTCCATTGTGTAATCATTTGTGTAAATAGTTTCTTTCACCTACTAAGGCTAGTATAAAAGACGTCTTTTAGATTGTTGGACATCTAAATTCTCAATATTCCCCTGTGGTAGTTTGTGATCGTTAGTCATCTTCAAAGTAGTTTCATTCTAATTTATTCTGACCTGAGGTCTTGGCTTTGGATTAAAGCTCTTTTGTCTAGCTTAGTGACCTTCGGAAAATAAAGCAGTCATTGACACAGCCTGTGTAGTAGCTCTGATAGCGAGTCTGATGGGAGAGTTAATTACATGTAAATATCTGGGATGGGCCAGACATATAGTGTAACGGCACCGTTTATCGTATGATGTCACACAACCGGTATGAAAACAATATCGTTGAGATTGCATCGGGATTGTGTTCGTGTGTGTGCTACAGACTTCACAGTCAATTCTGTTTCCTTTTTCAGAGTTTCTTTGGAAAATTGAAGAATCTGTAAGTAGCCTACAGTGTAGATAAACATTTTGTTCTTCAGTCTTATATGCCTTCCTCTGGCCAGAAACATAAGACACTGACATGACACAGCACGCAAGTAACATCTCTCTTTTTCCTTACAGACACAGTGGGCCTCCAGCTCCACCCAAAAGAATAGGTGAGCCTTCAGGAAATCCCCCTTATTATGCTAGTTGTTATAGGGATCCTCTATATGGAAGTTCTAATGTGATGTGCTTCTTCTGCTCTCTCCCTCATCGCTCTACCTCTCTTCTCCCCAATTTCTCTCTCTCTTTCTCCATCCCCCTTCTCTACTTTCTCTCTGTCTCTATTGATTTGTTTCAGAGAACAATGCGGGGTATGGTGGCTGGCCAGAAGATGAGTTTGTAAGTAGAAAAACACACATACACACGGCCCAGACTGACACGCCAATGGATATTTTGTTGAGAGGTCCTGTGTGGTCTACTTGTGTGTATCACAGGACGATGAGGATGGGAACACATATGAGGCTCCCCCCTGTGAGCGACCGGCCATGAAGGTTCCTCCCAGACATGTGGAGGAGAACGTCTATTTAGGTAACACCACCACCGTAGACTATCATTCTCATTTGAGATTAGCTGAAATCTGACTTTCATGGAAAGTATGCATTGATGCCAATGGGAGTTTGGTGCGTGGATCTCAAGTTAGAATTTGTATGTGATGTTTTGAGGTGTGTTTTTATGTGAAAACACCATTTTCTTGTTGCTGTTTTTGTGTTCCACAGATAGTTCTTCAGAGAGGTCCAATCGTGTTCTTCCCAAAAGGCAGGCAGCACCACCTCCAAGGCCAGCCAAGATGGCGCCCATGGGCAAAGCATCGGTAAACTATCAGAGTATCAATGCCCATGCCTACCACTGGCTAGCCTGTCTCTGTGTGTCTGCATACCTTTAGTGTTATTTAACGTTGTCTTTCCCCTCTATAGAAACAGCAGCCTCACCATCAGCCTGACCCTGAGGAGTTCTACATCGACCCCAACACCAAGAAACGTGAGACACCTCTCTCTAACCCCGTCTTTATATCCTCCTCTCTCTATCAACTTCTCTCCATCCTCCCCTCTCTATCCTCCTCTCTCTATCCTCCCCTCTCTCTATCCTCCCCTCTCTCTATCTTCTTCTCTCTATCCTCCCCTCTCTCTATCCTCCCCTCTCGCTATCTTCTTCTCTCTATCCTCCCCTCTCTCTATCCTCCTCTCTCTCTATCCTCCTCTCTCTATCATCTTCTCTCTATCCTCCCCTCTCTATCCTCCTCTCTCTATCTTCTCTCTATCCTCCTCTCTCTATCTTCTTCTCTCTATCCTCGTCTCTCTATCCTCCTTTTTCTGTCTTCTATCCTCGTCTCTCTACCCTCCTGTTTTGTTGACATTGAGTGTGAAGTTATTTTCCTGAAACCACACTCCGAGGGCCCTCACCTCCTCCCTGTAGGCCGTCTCATCATTGTTGGTAATCAAGCCTACCACTGTAGTGTCGTCTGCAAACTTGATGATTGAATTGGAGGCGTGCATGGCCACGCAGTCATGGGTGAACAGGGAGTACAGGAGAGGGCTGAGAACGCACCCTTGTGGGGCCCCAGTGTTGAGGATCAGCAGGGTGGAGATGTTGTTACCTACCCTCACCACCTGGGGCCGGCCCGTCAGGAAGTCAAGGACCCAGCTGCAAAGGGCGGGGTCGAGACCCAGGGTCTCGAGCTTAATGACGAGTTTGGAGGGTACTATGGTGGTAAATGCTGAGCTGTAGTCGATGAACAGCATTCTTAGATGGGTTAGGGCAGTGTGCAGTGTGATTGCGATTGCGTCGTCTGTGGACCTATTGGGGCGGTAAGCAAATTGGAGTGAGTTTAGAGTGTCAGGTAGGGTGCAGCACTTCATGATGACGGAAGTGAGTGCTACGAGGCGAAGTGAGTGCTACGAGGCGATAGTCATTTAACTCAGTTACCTTTACTTTCTTGGGAAAAGGAACAATGGTGACCCTCTTGGAGCGTGTGGGAACAGCAGACTGGGATAAGGCTTGATTGAATATGTCCGTAAACACACCAGCCAACTGGTCTGCACATGCTCTGAGGGCGTGGCTGGGGATGCCGTCTGGGCCAGCAGCCTTGCGAGGGTCAACACGTTTAAATGTTTTACTCATGTTGGCTGCAGTGAGGGAGAGCCCGCAGGTTTTGGTAGCGTCAGTGGCATTGTGTTGTCCTCAAAGCAACTACTTTGTCTCTATACTGACGCTTAGCTTGTTTGATTGCCTTGAGGAGGGAATAGCTACACTGTTTGTATTCGGTCATGTTTCCAGTCACCTTGCCCTGATTAAAAGCAGTGGATGCACTTGCTAATAAACTCGCTCACCAAATCAGCGTATTCATCAATGTTATTGTCGGACGCTATGCGGAACATATCCCAGTCCACGTGATCGAAGCAATCTTGAAGCGTGGAATCCGATTGTCCGGACCAGCATAGAACAGACCTGAGTCTGGTAGCAGCAGTTGTGATGTGTGTGTAGCCTGAATGTGTGTGGATGTGTGTATGTCTGTGTGGGTGTGTGAGTGAGTGAGTGCATGTGTGCTAATGTGCAGAGAATCAGAGCAGGTGGTCAATCCAGTTTAAGTGTTCAGCAGTCTGATGGCTTGTAGATAGAAACTGTCTCTGAGCCTGTTGGTATCCGACCTCATGGTCCGATAACGTCTGCTCGACGGTAAGGGAGTGAACAGCTCGTGGCTGGGGTGTGTGGGGTCCTTGATGATGCTGCGGGCCTTCCTCAGGCACCGTTTCAAATAAATGTCCTGGATGGGTGGGAGTTTATCCTATATGATGATTGTGTATTTTAAATGTGGATATGAATTGTGCCCTATACATGGATGTGAATGTTGATTGATAAAAAGGTGTAAAAACAATTATTGAGGCGTGTAATTGTACAGGAGAATTAACTTAAACAAACGAGTAGGTTAAGTTTGAGATGGTCAAGCTTCCCTCTCTCTCTCTCTAGCTCCTGAGGTAGACAGGAAGGAGAAGCCAGGGAAAAGGTCTACTCCTAAGAAGTCTGCCCCTCCTCCTTCCCGCCCTGCCCCTGCTCCCACCCCTCCCCCTGCAGAGGAAGGTAAACGCTACAGTTATAGATCTAGTTCCTGCCCGACTAGTAATTTAGGTGCAAGCAGTGCATTGCATCAACCATTGGTTGCATTCCAAGCCATCGACTGTGCATAGCTGATATGTTAAATACCTATCCAGTTGTTGTAAGATCTGGCATGCATCTGCAATGTAGTCGTGCAGGATCTCGACCAATAGTCAGACCCTGGAACCCTGATAGGACATTGGTGTGCTATTACATCAAGTCACCACTAGAGGGATGTGTGAATCTGCAACAGCATCAGCCTCTGTTTTCTCTTTGCAGATGTCTACCTGGATCCTAATGAAGGACAGGTGAGCCCAACACATCGTTAACAGACAGAGCCTCACCCCTAACTCCAACCCCCAAACCTTAGCCTTTTTATCCGCTGTACCCTTTTAACACATTCTTGATGGACAATCAGTATATTCATAGTTCCATAGGGCCATGAGATGTCTGGTCTCTGGACAATTTCTAATTCGGCCAGAGAGAGGTGATTAATATGCGTGTTGTGTCTCTGTTTCAGGCAGACAGTGATGACCTGTATCTGGAGCCCACAGCAGGTCAGTTACTCCTGTAGAACCACTAATACAGCCTCAGTGTCAATGCATTTATACTGAGGTTTTGACTAGATCATATATTTTATATGAGATAAAGAGACAGGACATGAATTCCAAATTATTAAAGAAAAAACGTATTTAGCTTATTTTGAGAGAAAAGAATCCTTGGCACTGTCAAGAATAAGTACTCCTGTTTCTCCAGCTTGCCCCCCTGCTCCTCGCGGGCCCATAAGGATGCCCCTCCTACCCAAGACAGCAATCGCCCCTCCCCCCATGCCCATGTGAGTACACCTGTCAAGACATGAGATGAAAAATGCACAAACTCATCTTGGTGTAATTTAGGTGTATATCACCACTTCCATTCTTTTCATAGTTATGCAAATGCAATAACTGAATTTCAATTCACCTCCTGAATTGACTGGGTTAAACTGGCCTTGACACCATCCCTGAAACCAGTGCCATTCTATGTCATGAGAGAAGCCATGTTATTGTTTTTGAGTTTTATTGTTTGACATGCGATATCAGCTCAATCCCATCATGTATGTCTGTCGGTCTGTCTTTCTCTGTAGAAAACCTCCAGTACCCAGAGCCAAGTCGGTGAGTTTCTCCATGGTTCACACATTATTTAACACACTACGGGCACATGATTTAACACATCACAACACTGGCCGGTTTCTAACACAGAATTGGCCTATTTCAGAGATTCTCCACTGAATATGTTTTTTAGTGCAGGAGTGTAAGCCTTATCTGTGTCAACATTTGAATGAGTTTCACACTTTCCTGCATTCCAGAGTTCTCTACTGGTCAGTGAGGCAAAGACAGGTAAGTGACACTACATTCTGTCTGACTAAAAATAGATGGATCATGATGATAATGTCTGCATCCCAAATGGCCTGTTCCCTACATGCACTACTTTTGACCAGAGCCCTACATTGGGAACTGAGTGCCATTTGGAACACAACCATGAAGTGAAAATGCAGAACCTGGTCCATTGCTGTGTTTCTGTGACCCTCCCCAGCTCCTCTGCCTGATGTGAAACGCTCCACGTTCCCTGGCAAGCTGCCCCCACCCACCCCAGGCATCAAACCCCCACTCCCTGCATCCCTAAAGGAACCCAAACCCAGGTGAGGCTTGGGAACACAGCCACTCTCACAGCACTATGCATGTACACACTGGATGAGACCACGCTATACGCTGCAAGAACATACATGTTTTACATGTGTTAAACATGTGATGCAGGTTCATGCTTTATGAACTTTCAGTCCTGTACAAGCAGCAACAGTCAAACACATGGATACCACTTAGTATTGCCTGATAACAATTTCCATAAGAAACATAAACTTTTTCAGGACCCTGTTAATGAACATTCACCTGTGGAACGGTCGTTAAGACACTAACAGCAATTAAGGTCAGAGTTATGAAAGTTTAGGACACTAAAGAAGCCTTTCTACTGACTCTGAAAAACATCAAAAGAAAGATGCCCAGGGTTCCTGCTCATCTGTGTGAACATGCCTTAGGCATGCTGCAAGGAGGCATGAGGACTGCAGATGTGGCCAGGGCAATAAATTGCAATGTCCGTACTGCTGATTGTCCTCGCAGTGGCAGACCACGTGTAACAACGCCTGAACAGGATCGGTACATCTGAACATCACACTTGCAGGACAGGTACAAGATGGCAACAACAACTGCCCGAGTTACACCAGGAATGCACAAACCCTCCATCAGAGCTCAGACTGTCCGCAATAGGCTGAGAGAGGCTGAACTGAGGGCTTGTAGGCCTGTTGTAAGGCAGGTATGACCAGACATGACCGGCAACAACGTCGCTTATGTGCACAAACCCACCGTCTCTGGACCAGACAGGACTGGCAAAAAGTGCTCTTCACTGACGAGTCGCGGTTTTGTCTCACCAGGGGTGATGGTCGGATTTGCGTTTATCATCGAAGGAATGAGCGTTACACCGAGGCCTGTACTCTGGAGAGGGATCGATTTGGAGGTGGAGGGTCCGTCATAGTCTGCTGCGGTGTGTTACAGCATCATCGGACTGAGCTTGTTGTCATTGCAGGCAATCTCAACGTTGTGTTACAGGGAAGACATCCTCCTCCCTCATGTGGTACCCTTCCTGCAGGCTCATCCTGACATGACCCTCCAGCATGACAATGCCACTAGCCATACTGCTCATTCTGTGCGTGATTTCCTGCAAGACAGGAATGTTAGTGTTCTGCCATGGCTAGCGAAGAGCCCGGATCTCAATGCCATTGAGCACGTCTGGGACCTGTTGGATAATAGGGTGAGGGCTAGGGTCAATCCCCCCCAGAAATGTTCGGGAACTTGCAGGTGCCTTGGTGGAAGAGTGGGGTAACATCTCACAGCAAGAACTGGCAAAGCTGGTGCAGTCCATGAGGAGGAGATGCACTGCAGTACTTAATGCAGCTGGTGGCCACACCAGATACTGACTGTTACTTTTGATTTTGACCCCCCTTTGTTCAGAGACACATTATTCCATTTCTGTTAGTCACATGTCTGTGGAATTGTTCGATTTATGTCTCAGTTGTTGAATCTTGTTATGTTCATCCAAATATTTACACATGTTAAGTTTGCTGAAAATAAACGCAGTTGACAGTGAGAGAACGTTTCTTTTTTTGCTGAGTTTACATGTTTCAAGCAGACCACCATATTCCATGTGCCAAAGGTAGCGAAGGTAACCTGTCTAAATGATTACCGCTCCGTAGCACTCACGTTGGTAGCCATGAAATGCTTTGAAAGTCTGGTCATGGCTCACATCAACAACATCTTCCCGGATACCCTAGACCCACTCCAATTTGCATATAGCCTCAACAGATCCACAGATGACGCAATCTTAATCGCACTCCACACTGCACTTTCTCACCTGGACAAAAATAACACCTATGTCAGAATGCTGTTCATTGACTACAACTCAGCATTCAACACAATAGTGCCCACGAAGCTCATCACTAAGCTAAGGACCCTGGGACTAAACACCTCCCTCTGCAACTGGATTCTGGACTTCCTGGCGGGCCGCCCCCAGGTGGTAAGGGTGGCAACAACACATCTGCCACAGTGATCGTCAACACTGGGGCCCCTCAGGGGTGTGTACTTAGTCCTCTCCTGTACTCCCTGTTCACCCACGACTGTCTTGCCAAACACGACTCCAACACCATCATTAAGTTTGCTGACGACACAAGAGTGGTAGGCCTGATCACAGACAACGATGAGACAGCCTATAGGGAGGAGGTCAGAGAACTGGCAGTGTGGTGCCAGGCCAACAACCTCTCCCTCAATGTGAGCAAGACAAAGGAGCTGATTGTGGACTACAGGAAAAGGTGGGCCGAACAGGCCCCCATTAACATCAACGGGGCTGTAGTGGAGCGGGTCGAGAGTTTCAAGTTTCTTGGTGTCCACATCACCAACGAACTATCATGGTCCAAACACACCAAGACAGTCGTGAAGAGGGCACGACAAAACCTTTTCCCCCACAGGAGACTGAATAGATTTGTCATGGGTCCCCAGATCATCAACAAGTTCTTTAGCTGAACCATCGAGAGCATCACCGCCTGGTATGGCAACTGCTCGGCATCTGACTGTAAGGCAGAGGGTATTGCGTACAGCCCAGGACATCACTGGGGCCAAGCTTCCTGCCATCCAGGACCTATATAATAGGTGGTGTCAGAGGAAAGCCCATAAAATTGTCAGAGACTCCAGTCACCCAAGTCATAGACTGTTCTCTCTGCTACCGCACGGGAAGCGGTACTGGAGCGCCAAGTCTTGGACCAAAAGCCTCCGTAACAGCTTCTACTCCCAAGCCATAAGACTGCTGAACAATTAATCAAACGGCCACCAGACTATTTACATTGAACCCCCCCATTTGTTTTGTACACTGATGCTACTTGCTGTTTATTATCTATGCATAGTCACTTCACCCCTATCTACATGTACAAATTACCTCTAACCAGTACCCCCGCACACTAACTTGGTACCGGTAACCCTTGTATATAGCTTAGTTATTGATATTTTATTGTATTACTTTTTATTATTTTTCACTTCAGTTTATTTGGTAAATATTTTCTTAACTCTTCTTGAACTGCACTGTTGGTTAAGGGCTTGTAAGGAAGCATTTCACGGTAAGGTCTACACTTGTTGTATTCGGTGCATGTGACAAATAAAGTTTGATTTGTGATAACTTAGCTAAGTCATTGAAGTATGAAGGCCTACTGTTCTTGCGTATTCAATGTTTTTGTAGCCACAGGCCTATATTGCTCATCTATTATAGTAAGCATGTTGGCTAATAATGGACCTGTTGTCTGTGTTGCAGCCCCCCTCCCCCGCCCATTATAGACACTACCGCAGCAGGTAAGAGCATGCTGGGAACAGGACCAGTTTTGGGTCACAGCTGAAGGATAGAAAGCCATAGAAATGGAAATAAAGGATGTGTGGAACTCTGAAATGCTCCAACTGTGGTTTGCTAATCAGAGTGAAGGACATCCTTAATTTCTTTACATTTGTGTTGTTTTTCTGTCCACATTATATGAACATGTTGGAGGTGCATATTGTTCATTTTTCATTACCTATGTGAATTGGAAGCCATTTTCATTATAACATAATTATAACTTGTTTAACCCCGTCATCTAGGGTGACTGTGGCTACTGTCAGCAGTGCTGTCCAGCATACTTGTGGCCTTGATTGTAACTACATGCTTTATTTTGAATAGACTGTAGAGCAGGGTTTCCTAAACTCGGTCCTGCCCCCCCCCGCCCCCAGCTGTGGAGTGCTAGGGCAAAACCCAAACCATGCACCCAGGGGAGGGGGCAGGACCAAGTTTGGAAAACCCTGCTGTAGAGCACTCTACACGTTGGTCAACAACTCATTATTTCTCTCTATGCCAAAGTTTCTCCCTCTGGTATGAAGACAACCATGCAGGCAGGAAAGGAGGTATGTGCCTTCCCCTCTCATACTGTACCTCCCATGCATAATACCGTGTTAAAGTGCTACAAATGTTGCTGCAAACCTTAGTTAAATGGTGATATACCTGAAGTATGGGGTATCCTTGGATATAACTGTGGTGGCAGGCAGTGGAGGGCGTCATAGAGAACTGTGGTATGTTACAGGAGAAAGAGTGGTTCGCTGGAAACTGCAATAGAAAGACTGCTGAGGACCTCTTAATGCAGATCAACAAGGTGGGATACACACACACCGGAGATGAGCAGACACACACACAAATGCAAGCAAATACACACACACACACACACACACACACACACACACACACACACACACACACACACACACACACACACACACACACACAGTTCTTGAAGTACCATATAAAAGAAAAACTGAAAATGACTTAGAGGTAAAGAATCCCCAGCTCTGAAGGACCTGGCCAATGTGATTCCGGAATCAATATGATTAGTTATAGTTAGTTAGCCAGTATTCCTCAACAGTGAATCAATAGTTCATTGATCTATTAGCCTGCCCACTTGGTCCTGTGTGGTTCTCTCCCCTTCTCTCTATATGTTGCTCAGTAGCTGCTGATGTTTTGTGATTATGTGTTATAATGCTGCTGATTATATGAGCGTATCTGTCTCTGGCCCTTTGTCTTTACTAACACAGCCGACCTGTTTCATTTCACGCTGAAATAGACAAGTAACGATGTGAGAGTAATCTCGATCGTAACTCCCCTTTATTTGACTGTGTGTGTGTAGCCTCGGGTTACAGCTGACACATACACACACCATCACTGAGTCTGATTCATCTATGCTCATTCAAAGACCATGTGGGTTTTGATACTGATATCCATTCTCCCTCCCTCCCTCCCCTCCCTCCCTCCCTCCCTCCCTCCCTCCCTCCCGCGGCCTATTCCTCCTCCCTCTCTCTCTCTCCCTCTCCCTCTTGTAGGACGGGGCATTCCTGATACGTCACAGTTCAGCCCAGAATGCCCGTCAGCCCTACACACTGGCTGTCCTATACAGACAGAAGGTCTATAACATCCCCATCCGCTTTCTGGAGGAGACGCGCGGCTACGCCCTCGGAAAGGAGGGCAAGAAGAACGAGGAGGTGAAAAGGCGGGGGGGGGGGGGGGGGTAGAGTGCTAAACAAGGGATAAAATAATGAATCGGTGAAAGAGAATGGGAGGATGAGGACGAGAGTGTTGAGATGGGGGACACAGAGAGAGAGAGCGAGAAAGAGAGAGAGGGGGGAAATGAAAATGTGAGAGGGTAGGGAGGAGGAGAAGAGAGGGATAAGAAGAGGGGAAAAGACAGAGGCCACAGGAGGAAAGGAGGATTTGCAAAAATAATTTGCAAAGGGAGAATGTGGGGGGAAAAGAATGAAGAGGTCAGGTGGGATAGAGGGAGGATGTGGGAGGAACGGAGGATGTGTGGAAAAGAGATGAAGGAATGCAACTTAGTACTGTACGGTAACCTCTGCAATAACTATACTGTAGTAACTCTCTCTCCCTTTCTCTCTCTCTCTCTTTCCCTCGCTACTCCCTCCCTCCATCTCGCTCTCATAGTTTTTCAGTAGTCTCCAGGAGATCATCTCTCACCACAAGAATAACCAACTGCTGCTGATCGATAGCAAGAGTCAGGCCAAGCACACCACGTATCTCACCCATCCAGCCCATCCATAAACTACATTATCCATAACTCACACACAATATATATCACCCACCCAGCCTGACAAACTACACTACACTACTATAGGGTGGCAGGTAGACTAGCGGTTAGAGCGTTGGGCCAGTAACTGAAATGTCGCTGATTCGAATACCTGAGTCGATAAGGTGAAAAATCGGTCAATGTGCCCTTGAGCAAGGCACCTAATTTGCTCCAGGGCCGCCGTGCTACTATTGCTGACCCTGTAAAAAAAAACACGTCACTGCACCTGTACATTTCACTTCGCTGTATGTGACAATAAAACAAAAATCTTTTCATAACCCACAGAAATGTGTATCTCACCTACACCAGCCCATTCATAAAGTACATTAAATGCTACCATTAATAACTAAATACATTTGATAACTTGGAAATACCACCTTCAATCGTCATGTTCCTCACCACAAGATACCCATTACAAACCCTCATTTTTGTTTTGTGATGAAAATGGCTAGAAGTGTACATATTACCGTATATCTGTGTACTGTATGTGTTTGTGTGTTTAAGTATGCTGTAATTACGTCTGTTTGACTTTATTAACCTATTTTTGATTTAAATTAGATTAATTGTAAAATGCTTGCACCTGAATAGAGTAGTGAGTAGTCTATGAAAAGGTATATTCAATACCTCATTCTTGCTCTGAGTCTTTATGCGGTGCTTGTTTCAGTGAGTGATGGGGAATTCAATGTTGTGTCTACACCTGTGTTGTGACTGAATACTGTGTAAGTGGGCCATCTGTAAGTTTCTATTTATATAATAATATAGTCTGAAATGTTTTGAAATCCTGTTTGTGTTTTATCATTTTGTTGTATTTGCAACACAACAGCGTGAATGGCATTTATATCCCTCAAAGTTGAAGTTGTTAGTTTAGATCTCCATAAATGCAAGGATTCACTAATTCCACAAATTAACTTTCAAGAAGGCACACCTGTTAATTGAAATGCATTCCAGGTGACTACCTCATGAAGCTGGTTGAGAGAATGCCAAGAGTGTGCAAAGCTGCCATCAAGGCAAAGGGTGGCTATTTGAAGAATCTCAAATATAAAATATATTTTGATTGGTTTAACACTTTTTTGGTTATGTGTTATTTAATAGTTTTGATGTCTTCACTATTATTCTACGATGTAGAAAATAGTAAAATTAAGAAAAACCCTTGAATGAGTAGGTGTTCTAAACTACAGGTAACTGCCAAAATAAAGGAAACACCAACATAAAGCGTCAATAAGGCGTTGGGTCACCACAAGCCAGAACAGCTTCAATGCACCTTGGCATAAATTCTACAAGTGTCTGAAACTCTATTGTAGGGATGTGACACCATTCTTCCACGATAAATTGTTGACGTTGGTGGAAAACGCTCTCAGGGGTTTCTTCAGAATCTTCCATAAGTGTTAAATTGGGTTGAGAACTGGTGACTGAGACGGCCATGGCATATAGTTTAGATTGTTTTCATGCTCATCAAACCATTCGTGTCCTGCACATGGGAGCATTGTCATCCTTTGAGGAAATTGCCACGACAGCCAAAATCATTTTTTTTACATGACCCTAGGCATGGGATGTTATTTGCTAAATTAACTCAAGAACTACACCTGTGTGAAATCACCTGCTTCAATATACTTTCTGTGACTCATTTACTCAAGTGTTTCTATTATTTTAGGAGTTACCTGTATGGTGCACATACATAGCATAAATCAAATCAAATTGGTCGCTCATACATATGCGCATATGTTATTGAAGGTGCAGCGAAATGCCTACTCCTACCTTGACTAATACATCATTTAAATTCCTCTTTTACAATCCCAACATATTTTCTCACTACTAGACACTTTTCACAGGGTGGGGTAAAGGCATATTCCCAACGTCTCAGCACTTGAGTTTGCAGAAATCGGAAGGGGAGTGGGCGCCTGTCACGTGCCTTTATTTCGACATAGGGAAAATTAAGGGGAAGGGGCAGCGGAGGGGTACATCATCGATTTTTTTTCCTGCGTTGGTAGGCTATTTGTGGGGAAATCCTCTTGGTTAGCTGTAGGGCCTATAAGTAGAAAGTGTATTATTTTGTATAATACTGTAAGCAACATTAGAGCTTCATAAAAATAGTTTTCTCCCAGAGCGAGTGTAATTATGTTTTGGACTATTTTACTTAGCGGAAGCGTAGAGTTTTGGTTCAGGAGTGTTGTTTGGGTGCTACTGAACGAGAGCAGGCAGTGAATTCAGGTGATATCAACGCAAGCCGGCAAGACCCCTATCATTGCACATCGCATTTTACTTTTGGGGGCGTTTTGGGGACTTCCAATACAATACAACATTCATTCCTCTTCGTGTCCCCTTCCCCTTTCCTTTTCTCCGGACAATTGAAACATAGAAAGCCTCAAGAATGGCCCAGATACTGCCGATACGATTTCAGGAACATCTGCAGGTAAGAAGGCAAACAGCCGGGGAAAAAAACGCAGTACAGATGCATTTTCGCGCAGTTCTTTAGCATTCCAGGCCCGCACGTAGAAACACAACTACGCATTTAAATGGAATCGTACATGGGGCTGTAGCCTGCAGGGAGAATGCTCAATATAGCCACAGGCCTAGCTAGCTTGTGCAGGGCAGATGATGACTTGATAAAATTGAACAGTCAAATCGTACTGGGAGGCGATAGTCTGCTTACTGCAGACCCGAAAACACAGACAGTGATTCACGCCGCAGTCTGTTCAAGTGGAAAACGTCGCTGTCACAACTCACAGAGCCTACGCGTCAAAGCTCGAAACCGCAGTATTTTGACACTTTGATGCCTTGATCGGGGCACTGAAGTGCCAAGATTGTTAATTAACCCTACATGACACATCCGATTTAACGAATACGTTCCAAATGTATACCGTTTTACCTCCATAGAATGAGTTAGAGGAAAGTTAATCGGATCGTAAATCATAGCGCTGTCCACTCAACTAGAATCAAGATCTCGTGATAATGTTTTTGGTCATGGTTCTCTATCTGAATCGATTGGTTATTTAGGCTATGTTGCAAGATTTATATGCATAATTAAGGTATAGGCTGTTAGTTAATGAGCTATAGGCCTACACAATTAATTATTGTTAGAATTGAGTGTTTTGAAAGAAATGCATATGCGGTTATTTAAACTCTGTGTTTAGGATGTGACTAGATTATATGGCTTCATATTTTTTCATTAGTAGGCCTTGTTGGAGAACCCACCAGTAAACCTCTCCATATGCGTAGTGGATCACATCAATGCGGTAATGTTGTTAATTTTGGTAGCTGCACCGGCCCAGTTTCTTGGGACCAAAGTGCAAGTTTCTTGTGATGCGTTGGTTCAAGCCCTACTCTGCTCGTTCCCCCTCCATTCCTACAAATGCATCCATTGAAAGACAACACACCATTATTTGAGATTTGATCAGGCATGTCTATTAATTGAAAGTGTATCCATTTAGTCCTACCCATGTATGCTGTGCATGGTAGGCCTCTGTGATTCTAGGTGGCTCCAGCCGAGAGAGAAATGCCCGGAATAAACTGAGGACTTTGGGCCTCAAGTTGCTTTGTTTTTTTTCTCCTGAATTGGTATTTACAGCCTCTATGCATTAAACAGTATAGTCTGGGTGGGTTTAGGTATGGATTTACATGCACTGCCATGTAGACACAGATGAGACTGGCTTTGTTGTTTTAACTCTATGTAGAACTACCATAATACACTATGTATGTGGATTTGACTATTTCTGCCACACCCATTGCTGACAGGTGTATAAAGTCGAACACACAGCCATGCAATCTCTATAGGCAAACATTGGCAGTAGAATATCCTTACTGAAGAGCTCAGTGACTTTCATCGTGGCTGTCGTAGGATGCCTCCATTCCAACAAGTCAGTTCGTAAAATTTCTGCCCTGCTAGTTAGAACCGTCGGGAGCTTCAAGTGGAAGCGCGTTCTCTGGAGTGAAGCTTCACCATCTGGCAGTCCGATGGACGAATCTGGGGTTGAGGAACGCTATCTGCCTGACTGCGTAGTGCCAACTGTAAAATTGGTTGGAGGAGGAATAATGGTCTGGGGCTGTTTTTCATGGTTCGGGCTAGGCCCTTTAGTTCCAGTGAAGGGAAATCTTAACGTGACAGCATAGAATGACATTCTAGATGATTCTGTGCTTCCAACTTTGGGGAATGCCCTTTCCTGTTCCTGTTTCAGCATGACAATGCCCCTGTGTACAAAGCGAGGTGCATACAGAAATGGTTTGTCGAGATCGGTGTGGAAGAACTTGACTGGCTTGCACAGAGCCCTGACCTCAACCCCATCGTTCACCTTTGGGATGAATTGGAATGCTGACTGCGAGCCAGGCCTAATGGAAGCAAGTCCCCGCAGCAATGTTCCAACATTTAGTGGACGCCTTCCCAAAAGAATGTAGGCTGTAATAGCAGCATAGGGGGAACCAACTCCATATTAATGCTCATGATTTTGGAATGAGATGTTTGACAAGCAGATGTCCACATACTTTTGGTCATGTAGTGTAAATGCCATTTAGCAGATGCTTTTATCCAAAACAACTTAGTCATGCGTTCATACATTTTTACTCATGGGTGATTCTGGGAATCATACCCACTACCCTGGCGTTACAAGCGCCATGCTCTACCAACTGAGCTACAAAAGTCTATAGAACTATTACACTGCTGGACCTTTCACAATTGTATAAGGCTAGGAATAAACAGAGCACCCTCAATAAAGATTGGCCTACACACACACACACACACACACACACACACACACACACACACACACACACACATACACTGTTAATTAAGCATTGCCAGTGTCTCATTGTGTGGGCTTGTACATGTAATTAAACACAACTTTTTTTGTGTAATTCTCCTTTTTCCCAGGCTTGACTGACTGACCCTAATCTAGGCCGTGTGTGAGGTAGAGGTCTTCTCGGGTCCAACAGGTAGGACCCGAGGACAATCAGACCCGAACCCAAATGGACCCGACAACAATCAGACCTAGACCTGACCCATACCCTAACTGGTCTGGGTTTAGACCAGACCCGATTGGACCCAAGTGACAAAATAATTTGTTTTAGACCGCTGCTCCCAAGTGGCACTGCATCGCATTGCTAGAGGTGTCACTACAGACACCCTGGTTCGAATCCAGGCTGTATCACAACCGGCCGTGTTTGGGAGTCCCATAGGGCGGCACACAATTGGCCCAGCGTCGTCCGGGTTTGGCCGGTGTAGGGCGTCATTGTAAATAAGAATTTGTTCTTAACTGACTTGCCTAGTAAATAAAGGTTAAATTAAAAAATATATAATAATATCAGCCAAGTTGCTCTTCTCGTTAATGAATACAGTGCCTTCAGGAAGTATTCACACCCCTTGACTTCTTCAACATTTTGCTGTGTTACAGCCTGAATTTAAAATGTATAAAATCTAGATTTTGTGCCACTGATCTATACACAATACCTCACAATGTTAAAGTGGAATTTTGTTTTGAAAAAATTCTAAACGGAATTGTCTTGAGTCAAGTATTCAACCCCTTTCCTATGGCAATCCTAAATGCGTTCAGGAGTAAAAATGTGCTTAACAACTCGCATAATGCGTTGCATGGACACACTGTGTGCAATAATAGGGGTTAATATGATTTTTGAATGATTACCTCATCTCTGTACCCCACACAGGTCCCTCATTCGAGCAGTGAATTTCAAACACAGATTCAACCACAAAGATCAGGGAGATTTTCCAATGCCTGGCAAAGAACGTCACCTATTGGTACAGTCGATGGGTAATAAATAAATAAAAAGCAGACACTGACTATCCCTTTGAGCATGGTAAAACTTATTAATTTAGCTTTGGATGGTGTATCAATACACCCAGTCACTACAAAGATACAGGCGTCCTTCCTAACTCAGTTGCCGGAGAGGAAGGAAACCGCTCAGGGATTTCATCATGAGGCCAATGGTGACCTTAAAACAGTTACAGTTTAATGGCTGTGATTGGAGAGAACTGAGGATGGATCAACATTGTAGTTACTCTACAATAATAACCTAAATGACAAAGTGAAAAGAAGGAAGTCTGTACAGAATGAAAATATTACAAAACATGCATCCTGTTTGCAATAAGGTACTAAAGTAATACTGCAAATGATGTGGCAAAGAAATTAACTTTTTGTCCTGAATACACATCACTGATTACCACTCTTCATATTTTCAAGCATGGGTGGTGGCTGCATCATATTTTGGATATGCTCGTTATCGGCAAGGACTAGGTAGCTTTTATAAAAAGAAAATCCTAGAGGAAAACCTGGTTCAGTCTGCATTCCAACAGACACTGGGAGATGAATTCACTTTTCAGCAGGACAATAACCTAAAACACAAGGCCAAATATACACTGGAGATTCTTACCAAGACGACGTTGAATGTTCCTGAGTGGCCTAGTTAGTTTTGACTTAAATCTACTTGAAAATCGATGGCAAGACTTGAAAGTGGCTGTCTAGCAAAGAGTTTAAAAAAATTATTATGGGAAAATATTGTACAATCCAGGTCTGCAAAGCTCTTAGAGACTTACCCAAAAAGACTCACAGGTGTATTCGCTGCCAAAGGTATTGACTCTGGGTTTGAATAGGTATCTAATCAAGATATGATAGTATTTTATTCTTCATTACACTTAAAACATTGTTTTTAATTCTTCCACTTTGACATTAGAGTATTTTGTGTAGATTGTAAAAAAAAAAAAAAAATGGAAACACGAAAGACATACATTTTAATCCCAATTTGTAACACAGCAAAATGTGGAAAAGGTCAAGGGGTTTGAATACTTTCTGAAGGCACTGTAGGTCTTTTTGGCTCGACCTTCTATAAGTCAATAAATTCACCTTGTTAGTGTAAAATAAATATGCTATAGGTTGTGCGGAGCTGTGGTCGGGTCGTAGTTACATAGACCCGAGACCCGATGACAATCAAACAGGATCTGACCTGTACCGAGGGAACATTTTGGACCCAGACCCTCTCGGGTGTTTGGGTGGACCCGTGAAGACCTCTAGTGTGAGGGAGAAAGAGTGTCTGAGTAAATGGATTCTTGACCTATGCCCTTTGGTAGTTCATTTACAGTGCAGTACAGTGTGTGCATTAGTCTATTAGCAGATTCATGATTATTCTGGGGCTCAGTCTGTGACAAATTATGCTCTGCAGTATGTAGGGCAGATATTGCTAAAAGCACCCACCCTCTGCTTTAGCTTAGCGGGCTTATGCAGTCATAAGTCTCACAGAAGACCTAAGTTTAATACCCTGTCATTTAGCCTCAGCCTGACACTGCCCTAGTAAGAGGGAGCTAGATACCTGTAAGGGGTTTAGCCAATCATTAAAGGATTGGATATGGGGCAATTCGGGCAAATGCCAGATGGGCTGGTCCATCTTTAGCCCAGTGTGCTTGTCTATTTATACTTTTTTTCTGCAGAAGTATGGATCATTATTTGGCTAATAATGAGGGACCTGAGAGAAACAAATTGTCCGGTGTATTAGACATTTCTGGGCCGATTTCTTGTCCCAGTCCGTCCATGTTGCCTGTCCACCTTGCTTTGTGATATTACTCTACACAGAGGGTGGTGCGGACAGCCCAGCATATCACTGGGGTCAGGTCCCAGCCATTCAGGATATACTCACCAAGCGATGTCTGTGGAAGGCCTGAGAAATTGCCAAAGACTCCAGCCACCCCTGTCATAGATTCTCTCTGCTTCCATCCGGCAGGCGGTACCAGAGTATCAGGTCTCGGACCAGCAGGCTCCGAGACAACTTCTACCCCAAGCAATGATACTTTTTAAACAGATAGACAATAGCTGCCCACCACCACCAAGGACTATATGCACTGACTATGCACTCTTACTCCTCTCTACCCACACACGCCTACATTGACACGCTTGTGCACACTCGCACTTAACACACACACACACTCATTACCACGCAGACTACCACTTATGCTGCTGCCACATTGTTTATTATTATTAATCCTGCTACCAGTCACTTTCTCCCAAGTTTTACCAGCCACTCCATTTTCTTACCAGACACATTTTTTTCAGGATAAAATAAAGAATTTAGATGCATCACAGAAAACACTGTAGCCCACACTTTCAACACTGTAGCCCACACTTTCAACACTGTAGCCCACACTTTCACCACTGTAGCGTTGAGATTCTCTATTCCAGACTACTACACACACACACAACACGTTCGTTTTTTTTTTACATGTGGGCTCTGGATTGGAAAACAATAATGCTCCCAAATGCTCTATGACAACCCGCTAGTGTGGCTGGTAAAAATAGACATTCTACCAGCCAATGGCAAAATCTACCAGCATTTGGCTGGTGGCTGGTGTTAATTTCTCACTCTGTGTACATACTGTATCTACCTCAACTACTCCAGTATCCCTGCACATTGTACATTTGGTACTGGCACTGACCCTGTATATAGCATGCAAATTCTCTTTTTTATTTTGTGTTTTTGTTTGTTATACTATATTGAATACTGCGTTGTTGGGAAGGGCTTGCAAGTTAAACATTTCACTGTACTCGTGCATGTGACAAATAAAACTTGAAACTACTAACAGATGACCAGCTCCCTGCTCTTGGCGGCTGCTGTTGTCTCCATTAATAGACAGATGCGGTAAGCAGGCCCATTTAACCCAGCAAACCACATCAGGGCAGGAAGGGGAAGTGAGGTGATCATGATCATCAGGCCCAGCAGAGCACCTCTGGCAGGAGAACTGTTGCCTGGAACTGCTCTGTCTAATGGCTGGAGTACCGTCAGTCAGGCATATCGCTGCATACTACCCAGCAGTTCAATCCCTGTACCTTTTGCAGAATATCAGTCTGTCCCTGATGTTTTTCCTGGAGAGAAGTGGCCTTTTTGCTGCCCTTCTTGACACCAGGCCATCCTCCAAAATCTTCACCTCACTGTGCGTACAGATGCAGTCACACCTGCTGCCTGCTGCCATTCCTGAGCAAGCTCTGTACTGGCGGTGCCCCGATCTCACAGCTGAATCAACTTTAGGAGACGGTCCTGGCGCTTGCTGGACTTTCTTGGGTCCCCTGAAGCGTTCTTCACAACAATTGAACCACTCTCCTTGAAGTTCTTGATGATCCGATAAATGGTTGATTTAGGTGCAATCTTACTGGCAGCAATATCCTGAAATGCAGTGGAAATGTTTTTGGGGGATTCAGTTCATTTCCGGGGCAAAGAGGGACTTTGCAATAAATTGCAATTCATCTGATCACTCTTCATAACATTCTGGAGTATATGAAAATTGCCATCATACAAACTGAGGCAGCAGACTTTGTGAAAATTTATATTTGTCATTCTCAAAACTTTTGGCCTCGACTGTACATACACATGCAGGTAGGCCTGCTGCCTCAGACAGGATATTTAATTTTGTATCTATTTGTTAATTTTATTTTTAACTGCATTGTTGCGAAAGGGCTCTTATAGTAAGCATTTCAAGGTAAAGTCTACACTTGTTGTATTCGGCGCATGTGACTAATAAATTAGATTTAGGCTAAACAAACAGCGATGGATTACACTCATAACCATGGTCCGCATCGAATGTGAGATTGTAACACAAATGTCCATGGAGGAGTGGTGTGTGTGTGTGACTGAGTGAGTGTTGGTTGGTTCTTCAATCCCTGTATGGACCTAAAATCCCCAAAAGTTTCCACAAGGATAGTAAAACAAGGAAAATGCTCCCTCTTTAGGACATTTCCCACCTCCCCATGTGGATAAATGCTATTTTAAGTTTAGCGTTTAGGGTTACAATTAGGGTTAGGGTTTTGGGATAAGGTTAGAGGTGAAATCGGATTTTGAATGGAAATACATTTTAGGTCCCCACAAGGATAGAAGAACAAAACGTGTGTGTGTGTGCGCGCGCAGGTGCACTCACTGGGCTGTGGAAACTGAGTGTGTCTCAAGACACCGGGGGTGTTTCAATTTGCATACTATCGTGCTCTGAGCACGCAAACTGGAGCATACAATGGTCAGAGTTTTTGAAACGGAGCACGGAGGGCACTTCTTGGGTGCATACTTTGTTTTTGTTCTCCTTTCGAAGCATGCATCGGCGCAAGCTTCAACTTCAAATATTTACAGGATTGTTGACGTAATGTGACGCCTAGACGCAACCGTGTAAAAACGATGGAAAATGTTATTGAAATCAATGGTGGCTGTTTTGCAGCTGAAGCGAGAAAATGAACTCAGACTTCCGAATGAAATGTTGCCCGTTCACATCGCATATGTTGCCGGACTACAATCCATTTATCTTGATACGTTAATAAATACATACTGTGCTAATTCTGACATGTTTACCTGCCTACAATACCCACTGTCGTGTGGGTAGATCGCATGACCATAGCCAGTTAGCCCTATTGGATTTACTATCTAGCTACCCACAAAGAATTGACAGCTAGTCATCTACCTCACATAACATTAGTTTTAGATTGTTTTTGCCCGTTAAACCAGCTGGCTAGCTAGATGATTACTATTGACTTATAGCAAGCTGATAATTATTAAGTAAAAAGGTTTGCTTTGTGTATGTCTAGTTTAGTCTCTATTGCCATTATCCTGCCTGGGAGAAGTTCCGTGAATGGGAAGATAGAGCGTGAGGTAATACAGTAGATGAAGTGCGAGTTCTTTTCAAATGTAATGTTTTATGCGTTCTCCACACTCTCGTCCTCACAAGAACGTACTAATAAGAACGTCCTCGGCGAATACACTCGGAGCATAAGTGTGGAGCACTGTAGTATGCATATTGAGAAACACCCTGGGTTGTGGTTGCGAGTGATTTAGTCTGGAATGTTCTATATAGGAACGGGGGTGCTTCCGGTGACTCAGCCACCCCACCCTAACCCAGGCCTCAAACAAGCACTGTATTCCAGGAATTCTTGAGTACAGCCCCCCCCCCCCCCCCAATTCCCCCAGCTTACTGGTTACCTCTTCCTTTACTTCTCTATCTCCCTCTATCCTCCCTCCTCCTGAGAGATTTCTGGCAGCCGGTGGAGATATCTCCTCTTTTGGCCTTTCCTCTGATGTTATCGTCTGATTTAGTGCTCCATCCTAACCCCTGACCCCCTCACAGAGCTGGGTGAGGCCCAGTGGAGACCGAGAGACACGAACCAGTTTGTGTTTTTCCCCCATCATGGTTAGGGTATGGGGAGGGCAAGGTGATCCTAGATCTGTGCCTAAGGTCAAGAACAACTTCACCTGGAATTTAGCCAGTATCACTGAATACTGTTACTGAAAATGGTTGAAAACCTTCAGGTGGTATGTTGTGGTTGTAACCAACCATGTTCAGTATTCACTGATATTCACTGATATTGGCTATATCTTCAGATCAAGAGGCTTCTTCTCATTAGGACAATGATATGCTCAATGATGGAGATAATCTACTACTGAGAATCAGTGGAGATCTGTCTCTCTGAAAATGATGACCTGCTGGGAGAGATCACATCACACTCTAGATCAGACCTGTGTCCCAGTTGGCATTGTATTCCCTATATAGTGCACTACTTTTGACCTGGGCCCTACACACACTAATGAATAGGGTGCCATTTGGGAGGCACACTAGAGATCAGGGCACATTCTCAGCCTACTCCGGGAAGCCCCTGTGAACCCACTAGCAGAGGTCTGTGCTGAATCAACCATGTGAACAGGCTGCTGTTTACATGGTATTTACTTAGAAATAACGTAACATGGTAATTACACAATAATTACATGGATATTAGTGTTCGGCATCTGAGATTCCTGAAACAAGCACCACTTTGTACAGTTTTGTATTTCGTAGTGTTGGGTTATTTGAATTAAATATGCAGCAGAAACTACTGCTGCATGTTATGGTATAATGCCTCAGTAAAAGCTAAATTAATAGCAGCTGTCATTGAAAATAAAGCTTTCCAGAGTCAGCCTAATATCCTGTTGTTGTCTGTCTGCCTGCCGTATGCTACTGTATGCCCACACTGTTTCCATGGGCTGACTGTGATGGGTGCCACCACCGCCTAACCTTCTTGGAAACGACATTTAAGAATTTCCTCCTCAGAAAATTGGACAAGAACGGGAGTTCTTTTAATAGAGGGAGTGATTTTGGTACCAACTGTTTTCCCCACCTTTAGGCAAATGTCAGCAACTGGTGCCTTTGTTTTTTCCTATAATTTTTTCATGGAGGTACGACTCCAGCAAATCTCACTGCTTCTATGGATGTTTCAGTGTTTTCCACAAGCACATGTAGTAGCCACAATATGATATCAAACAGAAAAAAACAATTTTGACTTCACTGGGCCTTTAAAGAATCGTGTAACAATTTGAGCTTCTACTTTTAAAAATCCACCTTTCCAGATACAAGTCTCTCACCGTTGCCCCTTGCTATAGACCACCTTCTGCCCCCAGCTGTGCCCTGGATACCATATGTGAATTGATTGGTCCCCATCTATCTTCAGAGCTCGTGCTGCTAGGTGACCTAAACTGGGACATGCTTAACACCCCGGCCATCCTACAATCTAAGTTTGATGCCCTCAATCTCACACAAATTCTCAATGAACCTACCAGGTACAACCCCAAATCTGTAAATATGGGCACCCTCATAGATATCATCCTAACCAACCTGCCCTCCAAATACACCTCTGCTGTCTTCAACCAGGATCTCAGCGATCACTGCCTCATTGCCTGCTTCCGTAATGGGTCTGCGGCCAAACGACCACCCCTCATCACTGTCAAACGCTCACTAAAACACTTCAGCGAGCGGACCTTTCTAATTTACCTTGCCCGGGTATCCTGGAAGGACATTGACCTCATTCCGTCAGTAGAGGATGCCTGGTTATTCTTTAAAAGTGCTTTCCTCACCATATTAAATAAGCATGCCTCATTCAAAAACATTTGAACCAGGAACAGATATAGCCCTTGGTTCACTCCAGACCTGACTGCCCTTGACCAGCACAAAAACATCCTGTAGCGTACTGCATTAGCATCAAATAGGCCCTGAGGGATGCAACTTTTCAGGGAAGTTAGGAACCAGTATACACAGGCAGTTAGGAAAGCAAAGGCTAGCTTTTTCAAAACAGAAATTTGCATCCTGGAGCACAAACTCCAAAAAGAGCACCTCCTCACAGCTGCTCACTGCGCTGAGGCTAGGAAACACTGTCACCACTGATAAATCCACGATAATTGAGAATTTCGATAAGCATTTTTCTATGTCTGGCAATGCTTTCCACCTGACTACTCCTATCAAATCAAATGTATTTATATAACCCTTTGTACATCGGCTGATACCTCAAAGTGCTGTACAGAAACCCAGCCTAAAACCACAAACGGCAAGCAATGCAGGTGTAGAAGCACGGTGGCTAGGAAAAACTCCCTAGAAATGCCGAAACCTAGAGAGGAACCAGGCTATGTGGGGTGGCCAGTCCTCTTCTGGCTGTGCCGGGTGGAGATTATAACAGAACATGGCCAAGATGTTCAAATGTTCATAAATGACCAGCATGGTCGAATAATAATAATAATAAGGCAGAACAGTTGAAACTGGAGCAGCAGCACGGCCAGGTGAACTGGGGACAGCACGGAGTCATCATGTCAGGTAGTCCTGGGGCATGGTCCTAGGGCTCAGGTCCTCCAAGAGAGAAAGAAAGAGAGGAGAGAATTAGAGAACGCACACTTAGATTCACACAGGACACCGAATAGGATAGGAGAAGTACTCCAGATATAACAAACTGACCCTAGCCCCCCGACACATAAACTACTGCAGCATAAATACTGGAGGCTGAGACAGGAGGGGTCAGGAGACACTGTGGCCCCATCCGAGGACACCCCCGGACAGGGCCAAACAGGAAGGATATAACCCCACCCACTTTGCCAAAGCACAGCCCCCACACCACTAGAGGGATATCTTCAACCACCAACTTACCATCCTGAGAAAAGGCAGAGTATAGCCCACAAAGACCTCCGCCACGGCACAACCCAAGGGGGGGGCGCCAACCCAGACAGGATGACCACATCAGTGAATCAACCCACTCAGGTGACGCACCCCCTCCAGGGACGGCATGAGAGAGCCCCAGTAAGCCAGTGACTCAGCCCCTGTAATAGGGTTAGAGGCAGAGAATCCCAGTGGAAAGAGGGGAACCGGCCAGGCAGAGACAGCAAGGGCGGTTCGTTGCTCCAGAGCCTTTCCGTTCACCTTCCCACTCCTGGGCCAGACTACACTCAATCATATGACCCACTGAAGAGATGAGTCTTCAGTAAAGACTTAAAGGTTGAGACCGAGTTTGCGTCTCTGACATGGGTAGGCAGACCGTTCCATAAAAATGGAGCTCTATAGGAGAAAGCCCTGCCTCCAGCTGTTTGCTTAGAAATTCTAGGGACAATTAGGAGGCCTGCGTCTTGTGACCGTAGCGTACGTGTAGGTATGTACGGCAGGACCAAATCAGAGAGATGGGTAGGAGCAAGCCCATGTAATGCTTTGTAGGTTAGCAGTAAAACCTTGAAATCAGCCCTTGCTTTGACAGGAAGCCAGTGTAGAGAGGCTAGCACTGGAGTAATATGATCAATTTTTTTGGTTCTAGTCAGGATTCTAGCAGCCATATTTAGCACTAACTGAAGTTTATTTAGTGCTTTATCCGGGTAGCCGGAAAGTAGAGCATTGCAGTAGTCTAACCTAGAAGTGACAAAAGCATGGATTCATTTTTCTGCATCATTTTTGGACAGAAAGTTTCTGATTTTTGCAATGTTACGTAGATGGAAAAAAGCTGTCCTTGAAATGGTCTTGATATGTCCTTTAAAAGAGAGATCAGGGTCCAGAGTAACGCTGAGGTTCTTCACAGTTTTTTTTGAGACGACTGTACAACCATTAAGATTAATTGTCAGATTCAACAGAAGATCTCTTTGTTTTTTGGGACCTAGAACAAGCATCTCTGTTTTGTCCGAGTTTAAAAGTAGAAAGTTTGCAGCCATCCACTTCCTTATGTCTGAAACGCATGCTTCTAGCAAGGGCAATTTTGGGGCTTCACCATGTTTCATTGAAATGTACAGCTGTGTGTCATCCGCATAGCAGTGAAAGTTAACATGATGTTTTCGAATAACATCCCCAAGAGGTAAAATATATAGTGAAAACAATAGTGCTCCTAAAACGGAACCTTGAGGAACACCGAAATTTACAGTTGATTTGTCAGAGGACAAACCATTCACAGAGACAAACTGATATCTTTCCGACAGATAAGATCTAAACCAGGCCAGAACTTGTCCGTGTAGACCAATTTGGGTTTCCAATCTCTCCAAAATAATGCAGTGATCGATGGTATCAAAGGCAGCACTAAGGTCTAGGAGCACGAGGACAGATGCAGAGCCTCGGTCCGATGCCATTAAAATTTAATTTACCACCTTCACAAGTGCCGTCTCAGTGCTATGATGGGGTCTAAAACCAGACTGAAGCATTTCGTATACATTGTTTGTCTTCAGGAAGGCAGTGAGTTGCTGCGCAACAGCCTTTTCTAAAATTTTTGAGAGGAATGGAAGATTCGATATAGGCCGATAGTTTTTAAAAATATTTTCTGGGTCAAGGTTTGGCTTTTTCAAGAGAGGCTTTATTACTGCCACTTTTAGTGAGTTTGGTACACATCCGGTGGATAGAGAGCCGTTTATTATGTTCAACATAGGAGGGCCAAGCACAGGAAGCAGCTCTTTCAGTAGTTTAGTTGGAATAGGGTCCAGTATGCAGCTTGAAGGTTTAGAGGCCATGATTATTTTCATCATTGTGTCAAGAGATATAGTACTAAAACACTTGAGCGTCTCTCTTGATCCTAGGTCCTGGCGGAGTTGTGCAGACTCAGGACAACTGAGCTTTGAAGGAATACGCAGATTTAAAGAGGAGTCCGTAATTTGCTTTCTAATAATCATAATCTTTTCCTCAAATAAGTTCATGAATTTATCACTGCTAAAGTGAAAGTCATTCTCTCTTGGGGAATGCTGCTTTTTAGTTAGCTTTGCGATAGTATCAAAAAGGAATTTCGGATTGTTCTTATTTTCCTCAATTAAGTTAGAAAAATAGGATGATTGAGCAGCAGTAAGGGCTCTTCGGTACTGCACGGTACAAGCAATGCAGGTGTAGAAGCACGGTGGCTAGGTAAAACTCCCTAGAAAGGCCAAAACCTAGGAAGAACCTACCCCGATCAACAGCCCTGCACTCCCCACAGCAACTTGCCCAAGCCTTCCCATTTCTCCTTCACCAAAATCCAGATAGGATTTGCAAAATCTGGACCCCTAAAAATCAGCCAGGCTAGACAATCTGGACCCTCTCTTTCTAAAATGATCCACCGAAATTGTTGCATCCCCTATTACTAGCCTGTTCAACCTCTCTTTCGTATCGTCTGAGATCCCCAAAAATTGGAAAGCTGCCACGGTCATCCCCCTCTTCAAAGGGGGAGACACTCTAGACCCAAATTGCTACAGACCTATATCTATCCTACCCTGCCTTTCTAAGGTCTTCGATAGCCAAGTTAACAAACAGATCACCGACCATTTCGAATCCCACCGTACCTTCTCCGCTATGCAATCTGGTTTCCGAGCTGGTAATGGGTGCACCTCAGCCACGCTCAAGGTCCTAAACGATATCATAACCGCCATCGATAAAAGACAATACTGTGCAGCTGTATTCATCGACCTGGCCAAGGCTTTTGGCTCTGTCATTCACCACATTCTTATCGGCAGACTCAACAGTCTTGGTTTCTCAAATGACTGCCTTGCCTGGTTCACTAACTACTTCTAAGATAGAGTTCAGTGTGTCAAAACGGAGGGCCTGTTGTCTGGACCTCTGGCACTCTCTATGGGGGTGCCACGGAGTTGAATTCTTGGGCCGACTCTTTTCTCTGTATACATCAATGATGTTGCTCTTGCTGCTGGTGATTCTCTGATCCACCTCTACGCAGACGACACCATTCTGTATACTTCTGGCCCTTTGGACACTGTGTTAACAAACCTCCAGACGAGCTTCAATGCCATACAACACCCCTTCCGTGGCCTCCAACTGCTCTTAAATGCAAGTAAAACTAAATGCATACTCTTCAACCGATCGCTGCCCACACCTGCCTGCCCGTCCAGCATCACCACTCTGGACGGGTCTGACTTAGAATATGTGGACAACTACAAATACCTAGGTGTCTGGTTAGACTGTAAACTCTCCTTCCAGACTCACATTAAGCATCTCCAATCCGAAATCAAATCTAGAATTGGCTTCTTATTTCACAACAAAGCATCCTTCACTCATGCTGCCAAACATACCCTCGTAAAACTGACTATCCTACCGATCCTAGACTTTGGCGATGTCATTAACAAAATAGCCTCCAACACTCTACTCAGCAAATTGGATGCCATCTATCACAGTGCCATCCGTTTTGTCACCAAGGCCCATATACTACCCACCACTGCGACCTATATGCTCTCGTTGGCTGGCCCTCGCTTCATATTCGTCGCCAAACTCACTGGCTCCAGGTCATCTATATGTCTTTGCTAGGTAAAGCCCCGCCTTATCTCAGCTCACTGGTCACCATAGCAGCACCCACCCGTAGCACACGCTCCAGCAGGTATATTTCACTGGTCACCCCCAAAGCCAATTCCTCCTTTGGTTGCCTTTCCTTCCAGTTCTCTGCTGCCAATGACTGGAACGAACTGCAAAAATCACTGAAGCTGGAGACTCATATCTCCCTCAAACTTTAAGCATCAGCTGTCAGAGCAGCTCAATGATCACTGCACCTGTACATAGCCCATCTGTAAATAGCCCATCCAACTACCTCATCCCCATACTGTTATTTCTATTATTTATTTTTCTCCTTTGCACCCCATTATCTTTACTTGCACACTCATCTTCTGCACACCTATCATTCCAGGGTTTTAATTGATATATTGTAATTTTTTTGCCACTATGGCCTATTTATTGCCTTACCTCCCTTATCCTACCTCATTTGCACACACTGTATATAGACTTTTTATATTGTATTATTGACTGTATGTTTGTTTATTCCATGTGTAACTCTGTTGTTGTTGTTTGTGTCGCACTACTTTGCTTTATCTTGGCCAGGTCGCAGTTGTAAATGAGAACTTGTTCTCAACTAGCCTACCTGGTTAAATAAAGTTTGAAAAAAAAAAAAAAGTCTGCTGACTTCCACAGGCTTCAAGCTTCCTTCTCAGCTATCCACAATACAGCTATGATTGAAGAATGAAGCAGGTGTTAAACAGTGGCCAAATGAACAGCACTCGTACTGATGCAATTCGGTAGGCTATTGACAGGGTTGGGTAGGTTACTTTCTAAATGTAATCCGTTAGTTACTAGTTAAATTTGTAACAATAGTGCCACTTTTGGATTACCCAAACTAATGTAATCTGATTACATTCAGTTTCTTTTTTGGGATTACTTTCTCCTTAATAGTCAATTAGAAGAAGACAAAAATGTATGTTGCAAGTTGAACAGAATCTATTGTAGGATAAATCAATGTTAAAGTTTACATAGCTGGCCATATGGATTTTAAATGTTACTTTATGGGCTGGGTTATGTAGGCTTCTTCTAACTAAACCATCGCTTTCTACTACATATAATAACACAATTTAAATGATATATTTCCATTAAAAAACAAAGTTTATCAGAATTCCAGTCATTCTAATAAATGTTATACCCCTTGATCTTCAAGAATATGACTTGGAAATATGGAAGTATAGATTAGCCAAATTGTTTTACCTGAGCAGAACACTAAAACTAAGGACTTATTAGCCAGCCCTACTCTGTTGTTGATGAATTTGTGGTCATGGAGGACTGATTGGGCTCATTGATTCGAGTTGAAAAATAAATGCTGCGCTCATGGAATGGCATGCACTGAGCACTACTGAAAAGTGCTATTTACATTTGAAAAATGAATGCCATGTTCTGCATTTGTTATAGGTCTATTGTTTCACTTTTTGTTGGTGACACTTCGATATCTTGATAATATGCAGCTGTTTAAAGGGCAAATCCACAGATGAAACAATAACAAAATGGACCTCTGTTTTGGTAATAAGCTAAAGGAACGGGCCTGGAGAAATGTAACCACTCTCAGATTAATAGACCGAGCTATGGATGGACTGACCATCCATGATATCAACATTGTTTTATCCATGTTATGAGGCTATACAGTGTTTGTTTACATTGACCATTTTTACAAACATTGGAGAAAAACAAGCTTATATTTTGGGTTATCATGGAGTGTGACAGTTCAACATAAACTCATGAGGTATTTACAAGTTATATTCTTCAAGAATCATATAAGTCCAAAAATGGATGTAGCAACTACAGATTGCCCTTTTTTTTAAGTCTATCAAGTGTGTGAGTTTTGAGCATGTGTCCATTAGGCCTTTGGATTTTGTTATTTAGATTGAGAAATAAAATCTCCACTTTTATTCCACAGGCTGGGATCCGCACTGTGCAGCTGTTGCCAGAGCACATTTTTCACTGGCTGTCCACTGGTTTCAAAAACAATGATTGATAGGCACCCTAAACTTCTTGTCCGGATCAATACCATGGACATATAACTACGTTGTATGATTTTATGAATGGCCAGGATATATGAGATCGACTTTATTCAGTCAGTTCGACACCTTTTATGAACTAGTCAAGCTTGCTGTTCGTCAATCAAAGCACAGTAAATAACAGCAGCATTTCTACTGGCCCTGACATGGAGTATTTCTTAAAGGGTGGAATGCTTTTTCTCTATATTCAGCTATTAATATAACATAATAAAATGTAGTTATTACACGTATTAAAAAGCTGTGCAGTATAATTTAGCAATACAAGTCATTACTCAATTCTTTAGAATTGTATTAATTGCGTTAATTTTTGTTCCTAAAGTATGCCATTTTGAGACTTAAAAATAGGACGCTTTATAAGAAACGCTGCAAAAGAGGTATGGACATGGCTACAGTAGGCTAGCCAAGAGGAATGATAGGTATATTTCTTTTTTTTTAGCTTTCTTTTTGCAGACTATCAACAGTATCCAGCACATTGCTATTATTTCCTATCGAAGGTTTTACTTTTGTAAATCCCTTTCCCCTAAATAAATAAGATCAGCGAGTAGATTGCTGGCTGCTTCTTTTTGCTCGGACAGCTTGCTGTGTGAAGGCATCAACGCAATGACGGCTACTGCTGGAGAAGTGACTTGCGGGTGGGCTCGAAGGTGCTTGAATGAACAGCCAATAATTTTGCTCAAATACAAATGATATGACATTTACGGGTGTAGTCATCAATGGTTTGCAATGGTAAACTGTGACAGAGCAGGTAAATGTTGAACTGGAATGCAAAAAAATGCACTGAAAAGTTACTGACCTGACAAGATCCACTGGCCCAACACATGTTTTTACTGCAGGCCATCATTAACCTCTAAAAGTCTACCAAGGATCATTTAGCTAGGCTATTTGTTTTAGAATTTTAGGACCCCTTTAGGTATCTCAAACAATATTGTAAAAAAGTATTTGATAAAATATTGGTTGTGTGCTTTATTACTATAGCCCATAGTAACGCATTGATAAATGGCAACAACAAAAAAGTCAGAAATTACATCATAAGGAATAAGGTTTTGAAGTGTCTGCCCTAATTCTAGGAGATAAGTTCAGCAAATATATTTTTGGGGACACATATTTAACCCCTATTTAAGTCCAGTGACTGAGAAGACTGCCCTTTCCACATTAGTCATTAGTTTGTAGCCCAAACTGTTTGGGTGCTACAGGCAGAAGTTGGCACTTCAGCGTTACCAACTTCAGGCGGGTCCTGTAGGGCTTGTGGGGGTCGTAGAGCAAAACGGAGAACACCATTGTGTAGGCCAAACCGTTCGGATGCTACAGACGTTTTCGTGAGAAGACCAATTTTCGGCATGTCTCATGGTCTGAGACACGGCTGTAGCTCGGCCACCTTCCACCGCAGATGCGGAAGGGCGTGAAACACAGCAGAGATGTCTAGCTTAAACTGACGGATTTAGATAGAGATGATTGTATTATGTTACTTAGATTGATACATGGGTGCACAAGCATTTCGCTACACTCGCATTAACATCTGCTGACCAATATGTGACCAATAACATTTGATTTGATGTGAGCAATAATGGCACACATTTCAACTATTCCAAAAGAGGTCAAAATATACCCAATCCATTGAAAAGCTGTGTGTGTTGCGGTGTGTTTCAGCTGCAGAACCTGGGGGTGAACCCGGCTAACATTGGTTTCAGCTACCTGACCATGGAGTCTGACAAGTTCATCTGCATCCGGGAGAAGGTGGGCGAGCAGAACCAGGTGGTGATCATAGACATGGCTGACCCCAATAACCCCAGCAGACGTCCTATCTCTGCTGACAGTGCCATCATGAACCCTGCCAGCAAGGTCATCGCCCTCAAAGGTAGAGTACCACCACGACCTTACACTTGCCTCCCAAGTGGCACCCAATTCGCCCAGGTAACACACAACTTATGACCAGGGCCCATAGGGCACTATGTAGGGAATAGGGTGCCATTTGGGAGTCACATTATGACCCCGCTCCCTGACCGACCCTCCCTGGGCTCCTTATTCGACCAGTGTAATAACAACAACCAAAACGCTCTGTTACAATGCACTCACTAAGTAGTTTCTTGTTAATCCAATGCTGCTGCTGAAAAGTTCAGCCTTACACTGCAATATGAGCAGCCTATTTCTTGTTCCTGAACAGTTAAGAACAGTAGATGCGTGTCTGCTTTAGCGTGCGCACTATTCACACAGGATTGCTGTTTTATGTAACTCCAGCGTTAACATACACCCAACACTTCTTTTGACAGCTATCTGTTATAATGCATTATTTCCTCCCGTGCTATAAATACCAGGAGTCAGTGCACTCAGACATATTGCCTGAAGTGTACTAAATTGGTCATGTAAGTTGATTTTCCTCCACTGCTTCTAGCCCTTAGAGCCCCAAGCGCTTTAGCCTTCATGTCTGTATCGGTTTGCCTTACTTCTGATGCTTTCTCTTCAGGCTTTGCACAACTCTCTACCTCTCTCTCTCCCCCCCTTGTTTTTTCTTTGACTGACTCTTTGCTTTCTTCCCCTTGCTTTCTGTCATCTATCAGAGGGTGAGTGTTTCACTCTCTTTCTCTCTCTCTCCCTCTCCTCCCTCTCTCGCCGTGAAGTCTGCCTATCTCTCCTTCATCTCTCTCTTCCTCTTTTTCTCGGACTGACTCATGGCTTTCTTTCCCTTGCTTTCTGTCTTGTCACCTCTCAGACGGTGAGTTCCTGTCTCTGTCTGCCTGTCCGTCCGTCTATCCGTGGTGTCTTTGGTCATCATGTCCCTTCTCATAAAAGCTTCACCACCACCTTAACCCACTAAACTCATGTATTCTGGTTACTTCTGACAAGTAACCGGATCAATGAGACTGTTTTGTGGACATAGGAGCATTTGATTCTGTACATTTGAATACACACATTGTAACTTTCCCACATGGTAACCCCCCACACCCCCTGACTGTGACCTCTCAAGATTTAGAACTTTCCCCCCCCCACACACACACACACGCACACACACACACCCTCACATACTTTTATGAGAACCATACACATGTTAGCATGACCTGTTGTATGCTGGTAGACTGTGTGTGGTATGCATCATCAGATATTATACACACTGGAAGGTGTGTGTGTGTGTGTGTGTTAGGGCTGGGCGGTAAACCATAAAACACAATATAACGGTATTCATTCACGGACTGGTTTGGATTTGATTTGTTACATTAAATAATTCAGTAATGACTCAACAAAAATTATGGCAATCATCTGTTTTTATCGCCAGTGAGAAACTGCTAACAACTGAGAAGAGAACTGCTAGCTAACTTACAAGCACAACATGTCAACAACAATCGTCTGACTACCCCTAGTGGTGAAATTAAGAACTGCAATTGAAGCCGAAAATGCAGTCAGAGGAGAAGGATTGTTCTGTCAAGGATGTTTTGTTGTTGTTGGGAATAGCGATATACTAAGACAATGGCAACGTGACATGGTGTGTAAGTGATAGCAAATGAGTGCAGGAAATGAAGAAATTGATTACAATGCTGGAAGAGAATGCTGGAATTGAACAAATAACTGCAAATGGAAAACAATGGGTCGAGTACCAGAGTTGGAGGCTATAAAGAGGATTTTGATTCTTATGCAATATTCTACAAATAAGACTACCTTACTGTCAGTTTTATCCATTATTTTTGGCTGAAGTTTGGCTGAAACAATTAGAATGGGAAAAGCCCATTAAAACCATATCGCCCAGCCCTAGTGTGTGTAAGAGGTTTTGGTCTCCAGCCCTAGATCTCTCTCTACAGTGTACCAGGTATGTTGTACCTTTTCACCTACATGTTATGGTCTCTGTGAAACCAGTTCCGTTCCTCGCTCACTTCACTGTGCAAACCTAAAACTACAGTACATGCTGTCACTACTATGCTGTCCCTTAGGCTCAGTTCCATTTTTTTTAAACTGGTTGTGATATGGGAGGTTAGTAAAGTATGGAGATTGATTTCCACCCTCATTATTCTCCGCATGCCAGAGACTTGAACAGTTCAGTAGTAGGCAGCGACACTGATTCTAGAAGCTCTTTCTCACTTTTTCTTCAAAATAGTCTAAATGGCTATGCCCTGGTTAAGAATACTGGAATGTGTGACAAATGTCTTAAAAAGGTTACTTAAAAAAAATATATATATATATATTTTTTTCACAACCTAGGAGATTGAGAACACATTCTCCTTTACAGCAACAACCAGGGGAAGAGTTGCAAAGTTGTCCTGGAGGATCTGTCTTCTAGATACTATCTATTAGGTTTATTGAGCGTGTTATCTATCTATCTCCCTCCTCTTTATCCCCACTGCCTCGACGCTCTCACTGAACAGGGAAATTGAGCACTTTTGACTTATAGAAATCCAGTTTGCTGGGAACTTAAAGGGATAGTTTACACACGCTACAGATTTGTGCAAAGTACAAATCTCATCAATACCTAGAAAGAGGTCCATGATCCTGGATAGTCAGCTACCAACCCAAATTATGTGAGTTCACTAGCTACAGTTTAGCATTAGCTTCATTCAGGTTCAGGGCAAAACAATGTGTGTGTCTCACTGTTTCGCCTCTCTCGCCCTCCCTCGGCTCTCAGCTGCTAAGTGCCTGCAGATCTTCAACATTGAGATGAAGAGTAAGATGAAGGCTCACACCATGACTGAGGAAGTCATGTTCTGGAAGTGGATCTCTGTCAACACCGTCGCCTTGGTGACTGAAGCGGCTGTCTACCATTGGAGCATGGAGGGGGACTCGCAGCCCATCAAAGTGTTTGATCGGCACGCAAGTCTGGCCGGATGCCAGATCATAAACTACAGAACAGACGAACAGCAGAAGTGGCTCCTCCTTATAGGGATCTCGGCACAGGTACACACACACACACCTTATGATCAGTCTTCTATTGACTCACATACTAACCCATACTTCACAGCGTGTGCACACATCAGACATAAAGTGTAGGTTTTGTATTCTAAAAGCACCGTACTTCGGTTCTTTTCTAGCATGTTCAGATAGTGATGACATCCCCTCTTTTCTATCCTGCAGCAAAACCGTGTGGTGGGGGCCATGCAGCTGTACTCTGTGGACAGGAAGGTGTCCCAGCCCATCGAAGGCCATGCTGCAGCCTTCGGAGAGTTTAAGGTGGAGGGCAACACCAAAGCCTCCACTCTGTTCTGCTTCGCTGTGCGCAGCCAGGCTGGGGGCAAGGTGAGAACCGGACACTGGGGGGTATACAGGCATGGTGAACCTAGTAATGATTCCATAACAAACCAGGACACCCTCTGTAAGCATTACTTGTGACTGGAGAAACGGGAGGAAGCTTGTGGTTGACTCTTCTGCAGTCGAATGATGATGATTACTTAATGCATGCGGTCAGTGCATACGGTCAGTATGTGGGGTTAGTATGCGGTCACTATGTTGACCTGTGTGGTCATGTTGTGTTCCAGCTGCACATCATAGAGGTGGGTCAGCCGGCTACAGGGAACCAGCCGTTTACTAAGAAGGCTGTTGACGTGTTCTTCCCACCTGAGGCTCAGACAGACTTCCCCGTTGCCATGCAGGTAAGGACCCCTAAAGACCCACCAGGGAAGGACCCACTCAGGGTGCCTCTCTCAATGAATGAATGCATATCAGTCGAGCCAGACTGAATCTGCTGGGAGGTTTTCTTAATGCATATTTAACCAGTACAACTGAAGCGGTTTGTTTTCTGTTTGAGTTTACCCTTCTCTTGGCAACACTTATTTACTTACCAGTAACCTGCACACACATATGTTTAGGATGCTTTAACTATTAAAACACTTACAGTGCCTTGCGAAAGTATTCGGCCCCCTTGAACTTTGCGACCTTTTGCTGAATAATTTTGCACGCCCAATTTTTCAGTTTTTTATTTGTTAAAAAAGTTTGAAATATCCAATAAATGTCGTTCCACTTCATGATTGTGTCCCACTTGTTGTTGATTCTTCACAAAAAAATACAGTTTTATATCTTTATGTTTGAAGCCTGAAATGTGGCAAAAGGTCGCAAAGTTCAAGGGGGCCGAATACTTTCGCAAGGCACTGTAACTGCCGTTCAACAATGCTGATAAGACCTAGGTGTCTTTGGCCCATACAGAGGGTATAATCTCTGTGTCCCCGGTTTCTCTGTCCTCAGATTGGCACCAAGCACGGTGTGATCTACCTGATCACGAAGTATGGCTACATCCACCTGTACGACCTGGAGTCAGGAGTGTGTATTTACATGAACCGCATCAGCGCCGAGACCATCTTCGTCACCGCCCCCCACGAACTCACCTCCGGCATCATCGGGGTTAACAAGAAGGGACAGGTAAGAATGTCAGACCCATTAGAATTACAATACGGATGTATACAACAGGATCTCTATGGTCATTTTGTTATGGGTGGATACCAGGGAAAGCATGTGCACATATACACATTATCCAGCTAAATAAAACTTATTTATATATATCTTTGTATTAGTTTTTGTGTCATGTTCTTTCTTATGTTTATTGAAAATCATCACTAAAAATGTGTTATTAATCCATTGATGTATTTGATTCATAAATGTTCGGCATTCCCCTCAGGTGTTGTCAGTGTGTGTGGAGGAGGAAAACATAGTGAACTATGCCACCAACGTGCTGCAGAACCCAGACCTGGGCCTGAGGATGGCCGTGCGTTCTAACCTGGCCGGGGCTGAGGAGCTGTTTGTCAGGAAGTTCAACACACTGTTCGCCCAGGGCTCCTACTCCGAGGCTGCCAAGGTGGCCGCATCCACACCCAAGGTAGGTCAGACGCCAGGACTAGGGGAGATGATCTTTACGGTAACTTTCTCAATATTTCCCCAAAACCTGGTTGGAAGATTCCTAGAATCAGGAGGGAATACGGAACCCCCCAACCAGAATTTCTGGAAAACCTGAGAATTTGGGGAAGGTTACTGGAATTTTGTAACACTAGGAGGGGAAAATACAGTCTCTTTCTGGATCCTCCTTAGCCTTGCTATACACTTAGCAACAATAACATTTAATTACTGTATCTTATCCTCTTCCTCTCCTCCAGGGTATCCTGCGCACAGCGGAGACCATCCGTAAGTTCCAGAGCGTGCCAGCCCAGCCGGGCCAGGCCTCTCCTCTGCTGCAGTACTTTGGCATCCTGCTGGACCAGGGCCAGCTCAACAAGTTTGAGTCTCTGGAGCTGTGCCGGCCCGTGCTACAGCAGGGACGCAAGCAGCTGCTGGAGAAGTGGCTGAAAGAGGACAAGGTAGGACTGACTGGAGATGGAGCAGTGGATTAGGCAGCCTTGTTACTCTGCTCACACACACACATCAAGACTAAGACTGTGTGTATGTAAATAGAAGTCCCCCACGGGCCTCCTGAGTGGCGCAGTGGTCTAAGGCACTGCATCGCAGTGCTAGCTGTGCTGCTAGAGATTCTGGTTCAAGTCCAGGCTCTGTTGCAGCCGGCCGCAACCGGAGACCCATAGGGCGGCGTACAATTTTCCCAGCGTCGTCCGGGTTAGGGGAGAGTTTGGCCGGCAGGGATGTTCTTGTTCTTGTCCCATCACGCACTAGCGACTCCTGTGGCGAGCTGGGCGCAATGCGTATGGTGTTTCCTCCGACACATTGGTGCGGCTGGCTTCTGGGTTAAGTGGGCATTGTGCGTCTTGGTTGGGTTGTGTTTCTGAGGACGCACCGCTCTCAACCTACGCCTCTCCCAAGCCAGTACGGGAGTTGCAGCGATGAGACAAGACTGTAACTAGCAATTGGATACCATAAAATTGGGGAGGAAAAAGGGGTAAAACTAAACACAGAGGTCCCCCCTCCATAGTCTGTCAATCGATTCCCTTTGTGCTTGTATATTTACCCTGAAATTGCAGTATAGCTAAAGTTGATGTGTTGCGTGTGTGTAGCTGGAGTGTTGTGAGGAGCTTGGTGACCTGGTTAAGGCAGTAGATCCTACGCTAGCCCTCAGTGTCTACCTCAGAGCCAACGTACCCAGCAAGGTGATCCAGTGCTTTGCTGAGACCGGACAGTTCCAGAAGATAGTGCTCTACGCCAAAAAGGTACACTTCACTCTGAGAATGGATGGACCTCCCTTTGGATGTGTTGCAAATAGTACCCTATTCCCTATATAAAGCACTATCCATATGGCTAGTGATGCACTATGAAGGAATAGGATGCTATTTGGGAGACACAACTCTCAGAGTATCTCATAGCATTCTGCCATGATCATGATTTAATAATACAACACTGTTTTAGTAGTACATTTGATTGACCTGAAGTACCTAGTTCTAAAATGTCAGCTTGCCCATTTTGTCTTGTCAGATGACAGCATTATGTGGACTCTCCTCTCTCGCTCTCCCTCCCCCTTTCTCTCTCCCTGCTCTTTCCCTCCCTCTCTCCCCCTCTTTTCTCTTTCTCTCTCCCTCTCTTTCCTCTCCTAGGTGGGCTACTCTCCAGACTGGGTGTTTCTGTTGAGGAATGTGATGCGGGTCAGTCCAGAACAGGGTCTACAGTTCTCTCAGATGCTGGTGGCAGATGAGGAGCCCCTGGCCAACATCAACCAGGTAACACACGCACATAGCACAGACACACAGGCCTGCGTGAACACACACACTGCCCAGTGAGGGGCCTCCCTGGTCTGTTATTCCTCCTTTTTAAGGGCATATCAACTTTCCCCTCCTCCTCTTGTCATAACTGGCTCTGGCGAAAAGTTGCCCACAAGCATAGACCTATGGGCCCTGGCCAAAAGTAGTGCACTGTATAGGGAATATGGTGCGAATTTGGGACATACCCCTAGTATCAGCAGTTTAGAGGTAACTTCATCCTATCTAATCCAGCAATGCACTTCCTTATCCAGCAGGATTATGTCCCTGTGACTCTTGATTACCTCTTTCTCTACTATTATTGGCTGCTAATGTCCCCGCTCTCTCCCTCGTGATTGGTGTAGATAGTGGATGTGTTCATGGAGGGAAGTCTGATCCAGCAGTGTACCTCCTTCCTATTGGACGCTCTGAAGAACAATCAGCCAGCCGAGGGACACCTACAGACACGCCTACTGGAGATGAACCTCATCCACGCCCCCCAGGTACAAACACACACACCTTTCATAATGTTTTGTTGTGTTTCTGTTGGTGCAGTAGGTGTTGTAATTGGTGGTTCTGTGTGTATCCAGGTAGCCGACGCGATCCTTGGCAACCAGATGTTTAGTCACTATGACCGAGCCCACATCGCCCAGCTGTGTGAGAAGGCTGGACTGCAACAGAGGGCTCTAGAGCACTACACTGACCTGTTCGACATCAAACGGGCTGTCGTACACACACACCTGCTCAACCCTGAGGTACGTAGGTGTATGTGGGGTGGGTTCAAATGTAACCTCTCTTGTTCTCTTCTCTCTCGTGTGTTATACCCAGCTTCTACCCCCAAGCCATAAGACTCCTGAACAGCTAATCAAAGGGCTACCCAGACCCCTCTTTTACGCTGCTGCTACTCTCTGTTTATAATCTATAAATAGTCACTAACTACCTACATGTACATATTTCCTCAACTAACCGGTGCCCCTCCACATTGACTCTGTACTGGTACCCCCTGTAATATAGCCTCGCTTGTTATTTTACTGCTGTTGTTGAATTATTTGTTACTTTTATTTTCTATTTTCTACTTTCTACTTATCTATTTTTTTCTAAACCAACAATGCTTTAAGAAGTTAAGGGCTTATAAGTAAGCATTTCACTGTAAGGTTCACTGCAACATTTCACCTGTTGTATTTGGCGCATGTGACAAATAAAATGTGTTTTGTGTTAACCCTCTCCTTGTAGTGGCTGGTGAATTTCTTTGGCGCCCTGTCAGTAGAGGACTCAGTAGAGTGTCTTCGGGCCATGTTATCAGCCAACATCAGACAGAACCTTCAGCTGTGTGTCCAGGTGGCATCTAAATACCACGAGCAGCTGGGAACAAACACCCTGGTGGAGCTCTTTGAGTCCTTCAAGAGCTACGAGGGTACGCCTGGGTCTTGCTTCTCTTATGTTTAAAAACGTGTCGGCTTGTGGTCTATGTTGTCCAGCTATTAGAGCCACAGACCCTGGCACACATGCACAGCCTAGGATGCTAGAGCCTAGGATGCTAGAGCCTAGGATGCTAGAGCCTAGGATGCTAGAGCCTAGGATGCTAGAGACTAGGATGCTAGAGCCTAGGATGCTAGAGCCTAGGATGCTAGAGCCCAGGATGCTAGAGCCCAGCATGCTAGAGCCTAGGATGCTAGAGCCCAGGATGCTAGAGCCCAGGATGCTAGAGCCCAGGATGCTAGAGCCTAGTCTACCATATGTTTTCACAGGGAAACTATGAAACCTATTCAATTGTGAAACGGTGTTCTTCCTCTCCCAGGTCTGTTCTACTTCCTGGGCTCCATAGTGAACTTCAGCCAGGACCCTGACGTCCATTTTAAATACATCCAGGCGGCCTGTAAGACAGGCCAGATCAAGGAAGTGGAGCGCATCTGTAGAGAGAGCAACTGTTACGACCCGGACAGGGTCAAGAACTTCCTCAAGGTACGGGGCATCCCCAGCAGTGTTGGTTAGGTGAATGTTTATTTAGAATCCGCTCGGGATAAGAGTGCCTGCTAAATGACTAAAATGTTTTTTTAAAAATACAATTAAAATGTTTAGCCAGGAAGACTACAAACCAGGTTCACTAGCTTTCAGTTACATGTAAGATCAGAAGTGACACGAACCAGACTGAATTCTCACCTTTCACAGTTGTTTCATGGGATATCAACTTCCTTTTGCTAATGTAATGTAACTATTGATGTTCTGTGTTGCCTCTCTCTCTCTCTCCCCCATCAGGAGGCTAAATTGACAGACCAGCTGCCGTTGATCATAGTGTGTGACCGCTTTGACTTTGTCCATGACCTGGTGCTCTATCTCTACCGCAACACACTGCAGAAGTACATCGAGATTTACGTTCAGAAGGTAAGAGCCTGGCAGGAGGCCCAGTGAGGAACACAGCACTGCAGGGAAGGAAGAGAGATGTCAAGATACCTTTATTGTTGGTTTTACCAACAAATAGCACTTTTTATTTTATTTTGTTGCTGTAATTGCCATTGCCTGCTATTGCCTGGCCTTGACGTGTGTGTACTGTAGGTGAACCCCAGCCGTCTGCCTGTGGTGATAGGAGGTCTGTTGGATGTAGACTGTGCTGAAGACGTCATTAAGAACCTGATCATGGTGGTGAGAGGACAGTTCTCCACTGATGAGCTGGTGGCAGAGGTGGAGAAGAGGAACAGGTACAGACACATCACTTACGCATGTGGTCTCCCAACATTGTTGGCTCCTGTTCTTCAAATGGGGAGAACACTTTGTCAGAACTTTCAGGCCTGTCCTTTCCCCCTGGTGAGGCAATGCCTCAAAGATCCCAGACAAAATGTTTCACGAGGGTTTCTCAAAAGGAGATTTTGTGTGTGTTCCAGACTGAAGCTGTTGTTGTCGTGGCTTGAGTCTCGTATCCACGAGGGCTGTGAAGAGCCGGCTACCCACAATGCCTTGGCTAAGATCTACATTGACAGTAACAACACCCCGGAGCGCTTCTTGAAGGAGAACACCTTCTACGACAGCGCTGTAGTGGGGAAGTATTGTGAGAAGAGAGACCCCCACCTCGCCTGTGTCGCCTATGAGAGGGGCCAGTGTGACCTGGACCTTATCAAGGTCTGAACACACACACACACCACACTGCACACACCCACGGGAGATGACTAATGCATTGATTGGTTTGGTTTCATTGTGCTCTGCTGTAGGTGTGCAATGAGAACTCCCTGTTCAAGAGTGAGGCTCGCTACCTGGTCCGACGGAAAGACCCAGAACTATGGGCCAACGTTCTTGAGGAGAATAACCCTTATAGACGCCAACTCATAGACCAGGTAAGTACAATACCCTCTGATAACACTATGTTGTTATCTCCCTGTGTTCTGACCTGCATCTCCCTGTGTTCTGACGTGTGTTTCATTGTGTTTCCCAGGTGGTGCAGACCGCTCTGTCAGAGACCCAGGACCCAGAGGAGGTGTCTGTGACGGTCAAGGCCTTCATGACAGCTGACCTGCCCAATGAGCTCATTGAACTACTGGAGAAGATTGTACTGGACAACTCAGTCTTCAGCGAGCACCGGTCAGTCACCACGCACACACACACTTTACTTGGCCTCGCATTTAAATACGGAGAAAAGACTCAAATATTTCTAATGTTCTACGAATACCTGTAGTTGGAAGTCTTATCTAGCCTCTGTGTGTCTTCTCTGTTTCTCCCTCAGAAACCTCCAGAACCTGTTGATCCTGACGGCCATCAAGGCAGACCGGACGCGTGTGATGGAGTACGTCAACCGCCTGGACAACTACGATGCCCCCGACATCGCTAACATCGCCATCAGCAACGAGCTCTTTGAGGAGGCCTTCGCCATCTTCAAGAAGTTTGACGTCAACACCTCCGCCATTCAGGTTAACAAGAGTCTGAAGATAATGCAAAATATTTAGCTAATCATTGTACCCTGTTTTGTTTCAATGCACCAACAATGCTTTTCTTGACTTTTCCTTTCTGCACCTTACAAATATTTTATCATTGGACGTCTTTATTTATACTGACCGACTGTCTCTCTAGGTCCTGATCGAGCAAATCAGTAACCTGGACAGAGCCTATGAGTTTGCAGAGCGTTGTAATGAGGCTGCGGTATGGAGTCAACTGGCCAGAGCCCAGCTCCAGAGAGACCTGGTTAAAGAGGCCATCGATTCCTACATCAAAGCCGACGACCCGTCAGCCTACATGGAGGTGGTCAGCGCTGCCAGCAAGAACAGTAAGACAACACATCACACTGTGTGAGGAACATGGAAAAGCAAGGAAACTGAGGCAGTAGCGGGGATACGTCCAACAAGGCAGTGGGGGGGGGGGGGGGGGATACGTCCAACAAGGCAGTGGGGGATACGTCCAACAAGGCAGTGGGGGGGGGGGGGGGATACGTCCAACAAGGCAGTGGGGGGGGGGAATACGTCCAACAAGGCAGTGGGGGATACGTCCAACAAGGCAGTGGGGGGGGGGGGGGGGATACGTCCAACAAGGCAGTGGGGGATACGTCCAACAAGGCAGTGGGGGGGGGGGGGGATACGTCCAACAAGGCAGTGGGGGATACGTCCAACAAGGCAGTGGGGGGGGATACGTCCAACAAGGCAGTGGGCGGGGGATACGTCCAACAAGGCAGTGGGCGGGGGGGATACGTCCAACAAGGCAGTGGGCGGGGGGGATACGTCCAACAAGGCAGTGGGCGGGGGGGATACGTCCAACAAGGCAGTGGGCGGGGGGGATACGTCCAACAAGGCAGTGGGCGGGGGGGATATGTCCAACAAGGCAGTGGGCGGGGGGGATACGTCCAACAAGGCAGTGGGCGGGGGGGATACGTCCAACAAGGCAGGGGGGGGGGGGGGGGGATACGTCCAACAAGGCAGTGGGGGATACGTCCAGCAAGGCAGGGGGGTGGGGGATACGTCCAACAAGGCAGTGGGGGGGGGGTCCATACGTCCAACAAGGCAGTGGGGGGGGGGGGATACGTCCAACAAGGCAGTGGGGGGGGGGGGCATACGTCCAACAAGGCAGTGGGGGGGGCAGTGGGGGGGGGGGGGATACGTCCAACAAGGCAGTGGGGGGGGGGGGGGGGGGGGGGGATACGTCCAACAAGGCAGTGGGGGATACGTCCAACAAGGCAGTGGGGGGGGGGGGTGGGCGGGGGATACGTCCAACAAGGCAGTGGGGGATACGTCCAACAAGGCAGTGGGGGGGGGGTCCAACAAGGCAGTGGGCGGGGGGGATACGTCCAACAAGGGCAGTGGGCGGGGGGGATACGTCCAACAAGGCAGTGGGGGGGGGGATACGTCCAACAAGGCAGTGGGCGGGGGGATACGTCCAACAAGGCAGTGGGCGGGGGGGGGATACGTCCAACAAGGCAGTGGGCGGGGGGGATACGTCCAACAAGGCAGTGGGCGGGGGGGATACGTCCAACAAGGCAGTGGGCGGGGGGGATACGTCCAACAAGGCAGTGGGCGGGGGGGATACGTCCAACAAGGCAGTGGGCGGGGGGGATATGTCCAACAAGGCAGTGGGCGGGGGGGATACGTCCAACAAGGCAGTGGGCGGGGGGGATACGTCCAACAAGGCAGGGGGGGGGGGGGGGGGGGGGGGGATACGTCCAACAAGGCAGTGGGGGATACGTCCAGCAAGGCAGGGGGGTGGGGGATACGTCCAACAAGGCAGTGGGGGGGGGGATACGTCCAACAAGGCAGTGGGGGGGGGGATACGTCCAACAAGGCAGTGGGGGGGGGGGGCATACGTCCAACAAGGCAGTGGGGGGGGGGATACGTCCAACAAGGCAGTGGGGGGGGGGGGAATACGTCCAACAAGGCAGTGGGGGATACGTCCAACAAGGCAGTGGGGGGGGGGGGGGGATACGTCCAACAAGGCAGTGGGGGATACGTCCAACAAGGCAGTGGGGGGGGGGGAATACGTCCAACAAGGCAGTGGGGGATCCAACAAGGCAGTGGGGGATACGTCCAACAAGGCAGTGGGGGGGGGGGGATACGTCCAACAAGGCAGTGGGCGGGGGATACGTCCAACAAGGCAGTGGGCGGGGGGTCCATACGTCCAACAAGGCAGTGGGCGGGGGGGATACGTCCAACAAGGCAGTGGGCGGGGGGGATACGTCCAACAAGGCAGTGGGCGGGGGGGATACGTCCAACAAGGCAGTGGGCGGGGGGGATACGTCCAACAAGGCAGTGGGCGGGGGGGATATGTCCAACAAGGCAGTGGGCGGGGGGGATACGTCCAACAAGGCAGTGGGCGGGGGGGATACGTCCAACAAGGCAGGGGGGGGGGGGGGGGATACGTCCAACAAGGCAGTGGGGGATACGTCCAGCAAGGCAGGGGGGTGGGGGATACGTCCAACAAGGCAGTGGGGGGGGGGATACGTCCAACAAGGCAGTGGGGGGGGGGATACGTCCAACAAGGCAGTGGGGGGGGGGGGATACGTCCAACAAGGCAGTGGGGGGGGGGGATACGTCCAACAAGGCAGTGGGGGGGGGATACGTCCAACAAGGCAGTGGGGGGGGGGGGGGGGGATACGTCCAACAAGGCAGTGGGGGGGGGGGGGGGAATACGTCCAACAAGGCAGTAGGGGGGATACGTCCAACAAGAGTTCACTTGAAGCCTCCTATGCACTGTATGTGTGTATAATGTATAGAATTGATTGTGTGTGTGTGTTTTAGATAACTGGGAGGATCTGGTGAAGTTCCTTCAGATGGCTCGTAAGAAGGCCAGAGAGTCATATGTAGAGACAGAGCTCATCTTTGCTCTGGCTAAAACTGTCAGACTGGCCGAACTAGAGGAATTTGTCAGCGGCCCTAACAACGCCCATATACAACAGGTAAATGTGTCAAATACATGCAAAATGCACATTTATCAACATGGAACATTGTTCGCTGAGACGTTTGGTTTCAACTTTGAACTCACCCTCTCTTTGTCCTCCTGCAGGTAGGAGATAGGTGTTATGAAGAAGGGATGTACGATGCTGCCAAGCTGCTGTACAATAACGTGTCCAACTTTGCCCGCCTGGCATCCACGCTGGTACACCTAGGAGAGTACCAAGCTGCTGTGGACAGCGCCAGGAAAGCCAACAGCACACGCACATGGAAGGAGGTACATCTAAACATTCTTACACACACATGTTATGCTGTACGTACGTGTAAGTCATTTGATGGGTTGTGCATCATGACTTCGCTCGATCGCTCTCTCTCTCTCTCTCTCTCTCTCTCAAGGTGTGTTGTGCGTGTGTGGATGGGGAAGAGTTTCGATTGGCTCAGATCTGTGGTCTACACATTGTTATCCACGCTGATGAACTGGAGGAGCTCATCAGCTACTACCAGGTAAATCCTCTGAATCACTTTAACCTGCTGGTGTCCTCTATAGTTTAGTACCAGGTAAAGGGAATGTTTTCAGATAGTTTAGGTGTCTGTACAGTGTCTGTGGTTAACTCATGTTCGTGTCTGTGTGCATCAGGACCGGGGTTACTATGAGGAGCTGATAGGCCTGTTGGAGGCCGCGTTGGGTTTGGAGCGCGCTCACATGGGCATGTTCACAGAGCTGGCCATCCTCTACTCCAAATTTAAACCCCAGAAGATGAGAGAACACCTGGAACTCTTCTGGTCCCGCGTCAACATCCCTAAGGTGTGTGTCTCACTCTCTAAATAAAATGATTGTAAATATTTATCATTTTCCCCATATCTGTCACGTCTATGTGACCTCACTTCCTGTGGTTGCCCAATCAGGTGCTGCGAGCGGCGGAGCAGTCCCATCTGTGGGCGGAGTTAGTGTTTCTGTATGATAAATACGAGGAATATGACAACGCTGTCCTCACGATGATGTCACACCCTACGGACGCTTGGAAGGAGGTGCAGTTCAAGGACATCATTGCCAAGGTAGCACGACCTCATCGGCTCCTCACTCACAAAACAGTTGAAAACCTCACTGAAGGGCTGAACGTTTTCTAACCTCAACTGTAGCTGCCTCTCTCTGCAAGGAACTTCATTGTGTTGTATGACTCTTTCTAGGTGGCCAATGTGGAGCTGTACTACAAATCCCTTTCCTTTTACCTGGATTACAAACCTCTGCTGACGAACGACCTTCTGACCATACTGTCACCACGGTTAGACCACAACCGCACGGTCAGCTACTTCACCAAGGTAATCAGTCAAAACACCTGTCATTAAACCCGGAATAGACTGAATTTTTTTTTCCCACAATACTACAACCCTGCAAATTTAGCAGCAACGCAAGACCAAATAATATGACGCTTGCGTGGGTCTCCAGGTTAACCAGTTGAAGTTGGTAAAGCCTTACCTGAGGTCTGTTCAGAGTCATAACAACAAGGGAGTCAACGAGGCCCTCAATAACCTGCTGACAGAGGAGGAGGACTACCAGGTGAGGGAGTGTGTGTGTGTTCTAGTTATGCTCTTATGTTGTTCTATGGCATTATGTGTTGTGGTCTCCAGGAAGCATGACTTGTATGTCTGTGTTGTCCATAGGGTCTGAGGGCGTCTATCGATGCATATGATAACTTTGACACCATTGGTTTGGCCCAGAGACTGGAGAAGCATGAGCTGATTGAGTTCAGACGCATCGCAGCATACCTCTACAAAGGCAACAACCGCTGGAGACAGAGCGTGGAACTCTGCAAGAAGGACAAATTATACAAGGTTAACATTTTTGGGGGATACTAGTTGTTCCTGCCAAACCAGCACCTGAATCCAGACGCACTGCTGTGCAAAGTTTTTATTATTTATATATATATATATATATATATATATATATATATATATATATATATATATATATATATATATATATATATATATATATATATATATATATATATATATATTTTTTTTTTTTTTTTTTACTTGTTTTGCACTGTAAATATTTTCTGGGACATTTTCACACTTCACTCTACTTTGACTAGAGCCTGATGGGGGCACTGTTTCGCTTTGGAGGATGGAAATAGTGAATATTTAGTCAGCCACACCCTGTTGAAATAACTGAAGGAAGACGCTTTTCTCCTCCGTAGTTTTTCAGCTTTGTAATGATATGTAACCATTGGTGCAACATCTGTGAGAATCAAAATGTTCCCGTGTTTCATCCATCTATCTCTTCCCCTGTCAGTCTGTCTCAAGATGGGATGCTGTATGCTGCAGAGACATGACTTCGGTCTCAAATCAATATTTTAATCAAATCAATCAACCCCCCCCCCCCCCCGCCTCTTACTGTGTGTGTTTGGCAGGATGGAATGCTGTACGCTGCTGAGTCTAAGGATGCTGAGCTGGCTGAGACCCTGTTGCAGTGGTTCCTGGAGGAGGGCAGGAAGGAGTGTTTCGCTGCCTGTCTGTTTGCCTCCTACGACCTGTTGCACCCTGACGTGGTGCTGGAGCTGGCCTGGAGACACAACATAATGGACTTTGCCATGCCATACTTCATCCAAGTCATGAGGGAGTACCTCACCAAGGTCAGTCCTGCTCCAAAAACGGCGAGCACTTTTGTGTGTCCCAAATGGCACCCTATTCCTGATATAGTGCACTTCTTCTGACCAGAGCCCTATTGGCCCAGGTCAAAAGTAGTGCACTATATAGAGAATAGGGTGCCATTTGGGACGTACACCAAATCTTAATTTCGGTCGGTGAAAATGTAGTAAGCTAAATAATGGATTTCTTCCTGCTAATTTGACTGGTTTCCAGAATTTTCTCTTCTTGTAAGAGATGGACAGTTGTCCTTGACCTTCTCTCTGTAGGTATTGTAAAAGCAGACAGGGTTTAGAGAAATACTTTTGGTAATACAAATTAAAATAGTGGAAAGTTTACTTTAAATATGGCGATAACGCTGATGGAGAAAGCTTTCACACAACTTTATTATTTTGTATTTCTTCACTTTGTGTTTGTAATTAAGTTAAAACATGAAACTCTTTAAGTGGGGAAGACAACCATTCATCTAGAACAATGTGTAGTAATGACACAACTTCCTGTAACCTTTGACCCCAAGATATGTGAGCTCATCTCTGTGGGTTCTCTTCCAGGTTGATGAGGTTGAGGAGAAGGTGACGGTCTCTGGCTCTCTTTATTTATCTCCTTTTTGTTCTGTCTGTTCTGTCTGTTTCCTGTTCTAACATAGACCCTAGGTTTCTGATGTAAGAACCTAGCATGGACTTGTATGTAGACTGAGAATCCTTAACATAGGTCTGGCCAGTCCTGGTTCTTTAGATCGTCACAGGGGGTGCAGGGTTCTGCTTCAGTCCAGCACCAACCTACCTGATTAAGCCTTTAGTCTTTCTAGATTGAAGACTGAATCAGATATGTAAGAGCGGGGCAACAAAAGCCATGCTCACACTCAACCCCCTAGAACCAGGACTGGCCACCCTTTACCTACTGGGACCCCACCCTGGGTCTCTCCCCTCACTGATAATCCCAGACTGTTTGCTCCTGATTAACAGGAACACATGATAGAGGTCCTGGTTAACAGGAACACATGATAGAGGTCCTGGTTAACAGGAACACATGATAGAGGTCCTGGTTAACAGGAACACATGATAGAGGTCCTGGTTAACAGGAACACATGATAGAACAGTATGATAGAACAGTATGATAGAACAGTAACACATGACAAAAGGTGCTGCACTATAGTCCTCCGCATCAGTAGTCAGCTAGCCTGAGTGACAATCTGTTTGTTCTACCATGTCAATATTTGGCCTGACTAATGACCGCAATGAGCACAAACAGATCTGGGACCAGGCTAGTAGTTAGCAGCTCCAGGACTGCAGTGTCTGCTGGATTCCTATGTCTGCCATTAAACTGATCAGTGATTTGCCAGAGAGCATGGAGATGAAGAGCAGCAGACACTTGGCCCTCCCTGGAGGACTGGAGTCGAAGCCCCCTGCTGCAAACACAGTTCTGTCAAGAGTATTCTCATGTAGCTTTAACAGCTATGTACAGTAACACCGTAGTGCACAATACCACATTGTGAGAAGCATCCCCTAGCTATGCAGCCACTAGCTAGCTTTACAGCCGCTAGCTAGCTATACAGCCACAGAGAACCAAAACCACCTCTCCCACACACTGCTGTGCATCCCAAATGGCACCCTATTCCCTACATAGTGCACTACTTTTGACCAGAGCCAAACAAGTAGTGCACTGTATATGGAACCATTTGGGTTGCACACCATCAATTAGCTTTCTATGCATGTTCATTATTTTATTTATCAGAGGAGGCACATACTCCCTTGTAGTTTTTTTTCTGCTGCTGAAATTCTTACCATTCACACTGCCAGTTTATTTTGTAGTTATGACATTCTAATTCTTTAGTTCGTTTTAGTTAATTGTTCATACAGACAAGTCACATCTTCACAGCTATTATTACTCTGCTCACACTTCTGAAGCACTGCCTGCGAAGATTGCTAAACATTTACTTGAGGAAAATTACCTCAACTAGCTTTGGATAAGATAGCAGTTCACAGTTTAAAAAAGATGCATGCTCTTAACCAAGCAAAATACTTTTGATAAACTGCTCTAGATAAGTTGGTGAAATATTGCATTTTGTTAGGCAAGAAGGAGTGCCCTGTAGCTGAAGCATGTTAAGTTGTGATTGAGGTTTGTCTGTTTTTCCTCCTGGACTGGGATGTGTTTTGCGTGGAGGGTTAGCATCTTGGCGTGGGCCAAGCTTCTCCACAACACAGAGAATACAAAATGAACTTTCACAAGCCTTGCTGTATACAGTGCTTCTAGAGTAGTTTAAAGATGCTCCCTCACTTGTAAGGAAAACTGTAGTTTCTCACCAATCCCGCATGGCATCTTCTCTAAGGCATCCTCACTGTAGAAATAGATACTAGTCTATAAAGTCTGATATTGAAAGGTGAAGTATAATATTATGCATATTGTTGTCTTCATGACAAAAGTTAACATCACCAATAAAATATTATCAGAATGTATCTCTGTAGGACGTTAATTGACAAATATTTTACAACGCCACAGTTTTATTATAGTGAGCCCACCCATTAGGCGACTGACTGGCTTTTCTCTCTGACCTCTGTCTGACCCTTTGTTCTCAGGTGGATAAACTGGAGGAGTCAGAAAGCCAAAGGAAGACTGAGGAAGAAGTCACAGAACCCACCCCCATAGTTTTCGGTAGGTTCGGTAATGCAATTTATATTAAAAGGCTTGGTTAAACTTTCTGGAATCAGTTGGCATAGGGAGGGAAATGAGTAAGGGAATCTGAATGCAACGCTAGAAAGACAGCTGTTTATTATTGATGAAAGGTAACAATTCTGTGTGTGTGTGTGTGTACAGGTCAGCAGCTGATGTTGACGGCAGGCTCGGCTCCAGTGGCACCCCAGCCTGGATACCCAGGAGGCTTCGGATACGCTGCCCCAGGCTACTCCCCCCAGCCCCCCTACAACTACAACATGTAGACCACCTCTACTCCCCCCAGCCCCCCTACAGCTACAACATGTAGACCACCTCTACCCCACCCAGCATTCCTACAACTACAACATGTAGACCACCTCTACCCCACCCAGCCCCCCTACAGCTACACCATGTAGACTACCTCTACCCCACCCAGCCTCCCTACAACATGTAGACCACCTCTACCCCACCCAGCCCCCCTACAGCTACACCATGTAGACCGCCTCTACCCCACCCAGCCTCCCTACAACTACATGTAGACCGCCTCTACCCTACCCAGCCCCCCTACAACTACAACATGTAGACCGCCTCTACCCCACCCAGCCCCCCTACAACTACAACATGTAGACTACCTCTACCCCACCCAGCCCCCCTACAACTACAACATGTAGACTACCTCTACCCCACCCAGCCACCCTACAACATGTAGACCACCTCTACCCCACCCAGCACCCCTACAGCTACACCATGTAGACCACCTCTACCCCACCCAGCCCCCTACAACTACAACATGTAGACCGCCTCTACCCCACCCAGCCTCCCTACAACTACAGCATGTAGACCGCCTCTACCCCACCCAGCCTCCCTACAACTACAACATGTAGACCGCCTCTACCCCACCCAGCCTCCCTACAACTACAACATGCAGACCGCCTCTACCCCACCCAGCCCCCCTAGGGCTACAACATGTAGACCGCCTCTACCCCACCCAGCCCCCCTAGGGCTACACTAAGCCTGCATCCCAAATGTCACCCTATTCCCAGTATAGTTAACTACTTTTGACCAGGGTCCATATGACTCTGGTCTAAAGTAGTGCAGTATATATAGGCTATATGGTGTCGATTAGGACACAGATCATGTAGACCTTAAGGCCCCAATAATTCTACCTGGAGCTTCTAACACGCCCCCCTCGGCCAACCTCAGGCCTCGACCTGAACCACACTTACCCTGCACTGGGATACAGATACAGCTTGCTTATGGATTCTATATGTATTCCCTGCCTTGACACCCCTGATACTCCCAATCTCACTACTCTGAGACACACCTAGCCCACCTATGGACACTCCTAACCCCCACACCCAAATCTCTCAACTGAAAAGATCTCCACTTTGCCCCCACCTCCTCTCGCTCCTCACCTCTCACTCCCACTTCCTCTTGCTCAACTCTCCCTCCAATGGAATACAGCAAGACTAAGTGACCCCTCTACTTAGGCTGAACTGACCAGCCCACCCGCCATTCAACACGCACCGCATGACAAAAGCGCTTAGTTCCTAGAGAAGATAACTAATAAGATGTCGCTAATGTACAGTACACCTCTCTATTCTATTACTGTTCTATAGACTGCATCAACTGTGTCAACCATAGAACAGCTTCTTTTTTTAAAATCCTAATGTTTTTCTAGAGATTATAATACAGCACTGATGGTACAGAGACTTTGTTACTGAGGAGCCAGAGAGGGGGCGGGTGAAGGGGGAGCAGCACCGAGTTCCCCCACCCTCTCCTAAGCACTGCTAGGCCTTATACAGGAGGAGGTTTCAAATTTGAGTCATTGTTTATGTTTGTTTCATGACTGTTTCTGTGCAATAGAGATCTTAACAGGTACCATGTGTTGGAGATACAGTACTATATGGACTAGGAATACTAGTTACTTGGGTTATGGTGTACTGTCTGTGTGTAGTTTATCAAGCATGTGATCTGGGATCTGTTGACAACACCAAGACTGGGAAGATTTGCGCTGTTCCTTCTCTTCACTAGAGTCGTATTATCTGATAATAACCAAGTCAAGATGGACGTTGGGTCTCTCCACTACACTGTGATGTACGGTACAGGATCCCACAGCTCTGGTTGTTGATGATGTGAAACATAACTGCGATATGCTGATGTCTGTGCATGTGCTGCCAAACATATAATGCTGTAACAATGCAACCAGGAGCACAATTTCCATGTTACACATATACCAAGTATTACCTATGTTGTGTTCAAAACTAAACAAATGTATTTTCAAGCCTTCTACTGTCTCACCATTGGCAACAACTAACAGAATGGTCGAAGAAACTCAAATGTTACACAGAGAATAAAAACATACTAGAGGAATAGAGCTCGTATGTATCCCTGTACCAGTGGTTCAGAGTTAACAATTCATGTACTGAAAAAAACAGTGTATAATTTAAGATATGTTGCGATACTTAAATAAGCAAATAAGTCCATTATGGAATAAAATAGTGTATTGTCTATAGTGCATTGTTGTAGTCTTAATCATTATTATGATACTTTTTTTTTTAAAGAAAATGACAAAATACAAAAAGAGCAGAATACAAACAGAAACTATTCAGCATGATTGCTTGCAGCAGCCATCATCCTGGGGTTCGTTTTCTTCCTGTTCAAGTAGAACCTGTCTGATAAATGTTCTGGAAATCTATCGCTAGGGTTTATGGGTAACTCTGGCCTCGTGCATCCGGACAGACGGCCATGTCCACTGTTGTCCATTGGACCCTGAGCTGTGCCGCGACATTGTAAAAACGTTGAATTGGGGTTTTGTAGGAAAACTAAATCTAAACTGTGTACAAGCACTACCGTATCTGCACAAGTCATGGTCTCTGAAGGATAATAAAGTTTACACACACAATATCTGTCTGTGATCATTTCACGATGCTCATAGTAGTAACTCTAGAGGGAACTTGGATGTATATTTGGTAATATGTGTTTGCATTGTCGTACTATCAACCCTGGGTTTTACTAAGAACCTTTGGTCATAAAGCCGACAACACTGTTAGACAGTCACAATGGTTAATCTCAGCTAATGGTAACTGTCCAGTTAAATGTTGTTTAATTGTTATGCGTCCTTATGATGAAGGGTTTAAGTCAAGTGTTTGCATTGTCAACTTATTCCATTCAATCTGACTTGGTAAATTTACAGGTCATTCACAAACTTCCTTGATCAGGTTTGGTGTTTTTTTTCTCCACTTTTAAGATGTTCTTGCTTCTTTTAGTTTTGACAATGCAATCAACACTATAAAATCTACAGTTTAAGTCGGAAGTTTACATACACCTTAGCCAAATACATTTAAACTCAGTTTTTCACAATTCCTGACATTTAATCCTAGTAAAAATTCCCTGTCAGCTGGGATCACCAGTTTTATTTTAAGATTGTGAAATGTCAGAATAATAGCAGAGAATTGTTTATTTCAGTTTTTATTTCTTTCATCACATTCTCAGTGGGTCAGAAGTTTACATACACTCAATTAGTATTTGGTAACATTGCCTTTAAATTGTTTAACTTGGGTCAAACGTTTTGGGTAGCCTTCCATAAGCTTCCCACAATAAGTTGGGTGAATTTTGGCCCATTGTTTCCTGACAGAGCTGGAGTAATTGAGTCAGGTTTGTAGGCCTCCTTGCTCGCACACGCTTTTTCAGTTCTGTCCACAATTGTTCTATGGGCTTGAGGTCAGGGCATTGTGATGGCCACTCCAATACCTTGACTTTGTTGTCCTTAAGCCATTTTGCCACAACTTTGGAAGTATGCTTGTGGCCATTGTCCATTTGGAAGACCAATTTGCGACCAAGCTTTAACTTCCTGACTGATTTCTTGAGATGTTGCTTCAATATATCCACATAATTTGGTGACTCATGATGCCATCTATTTTGTGAAGTGCACCGGTCCCTCCTGCAGCAAAGCATCCCCACAACATGATGCTGCCACCCCCGTGCTTCACAGTTGGGATGGTGTTCTTCGGCTTGCAAGCATCCCCCTTTGTCTTCCAAACATAACGATGGTCATTATGGCCAAACAGTTCTATTTTTGTTTCATCAGACCAGAGGACATTTCTCCAAAAAGTATGATCTTTGTCCACATGTTCAGTTGCAAACCGTAGTTGGCTTTTTTTATGGGTAGTTTTGGAACAGTGGCTTCTTCCTTGCTTAGTGGCCTTTCAGGTTATATCGATATAGGACTCATTTTACTGTGGATATAGATACTTTTGTACCTATTTCCTCCAGCATCTTCACACGGTCCTTTGCTGTTGTTCTGGGATTGATTTGCAGTTTTCGCACCAAAGTACATTAATCTCTAGGAGACAGAACGTATCTCCTTCTTGAGCGGTATGACCGCTGCGTGGTCCCATGGTGTCAATACTTGCGTACTATTGTTTGTACAGATGAACGTGGTACCTTCAGGCATTTGGAAATTGCTCCCAAGGATGAACCAGACTTGTGGAGGTCTACAATTATTTTTCTGAGGTCTTGGCTAATTTCTTTTGCTTTTCCCATGATGTCAAGCAAAGAGGCACTGAGTTTAAAGGTAGGCCTTGAAATATATCCACAGGTACACCTCCAATTGACTCAAATTATGTCAATTAGTCTATCAGAAGCCTCTAAAGCCATGACATACATTTTCTGGAATTTTCCAAGCTGTTTAAATGCACAGTCAATTTAGTTTCTGTAAACTTCTGACCCACTGTAATTGTTATACAGTGAAATATAAGTTAAATAATCTGTCTAAACAGTTGTTGGAAAATTTACTGGTGTCATGCACAAAGTAGATGTCCGAACCGACTTGCCAAAACTATAGGTTGTTAACGAGAAATTTGTGGAGTGGTTGAAAGGTTGGAGTCATTAAAACTTGTTTATGTAAACTTCTGACTTCAACTGTATATCACCAGAACGTACCCCCCACTAGGTCAGTTCAACATCTACACTGAACAAAAATCTAAATGCAACATGTAAAGTGTTGGTCCTGTGTTTCATGAGCTAAAAAAAATCCTGGAAATGTTCCATACTCACAAGAAGCTTATTTCTCTCAAATGTTGTGCACAATTTGTTTACCACCCTATTAGTGAGAATTTCTCCTTTGCCAGGATAAATCTATCCACCTGACATGTGTGGCATATCAAGAAGCTAATTAAAGAGCATGATTATTACACAGGTGCACCTTGTGCTGGGGACAATAAAAGGACACTTTAAAATGTACAGTTTTGTCACACAAAACAACGCCACAAATATCCCAAGTTTTGAGGGAGCGTGCAATTGGCATGCTAACTGCAGGAATGTCCACCAGAGCTGTTGCCATAGAATTTCTCTACCATAAGCTGCCTCCGTTGTTTTAGAGTATTTGGCAGTACTTCCAATCGGCCTCACAACCGCAAACTAAGTGTAACCACTCCAGCCCAGGACCTCCACATCAACCAATCAATCAAATGTATTTATAAAGCCCTTTTTACATCAGCAGATGTCACAAAGTGCTATACAGAAACCCAGCCTAAAACTCTAAACAGCAAACAATGCAAATTTAGAAGCACGGTGGCTCCCCAGTGGGTGGGCCTGGCGACCAAGTGGGTGGGCCTAGATTAGGGCCTAATGAATTTCTTTCAATTGACTGATTTCCTTATATGAACTGTAACTCTGTAAAATTGTTGATATTTATTCATGTTGTGTTTCTACTTTTGTTCAGTATAGTTTTGATTTACATTTGAGTTGTCAACTAATGTGAATTCAACAAAACATGCCACCATTAAATTCGATTTAGGTTCAAAGTTGCCCACTGTATATTGTATGCTCAACAAAATGTGAATGATATTACATTGCTCAGAGAAAGATTTAGTAACAAGTAATACATTTTTTCTCAAAAAGGGAGGGGTCAGAATTATTGACACCCCGAAAGATTCTTATAAATAAAGTAGTCAAAAGTTTAGTATTTGGTCCCATATTCCTAGCACACAATGACTACATCAATCTTTTGACTCTACAAACTTGTTGGATGCATTTGTTCGTTTTGGCAGTGTTTCAGATTATTTTGTGCCCAATAGAAATTAATAGTAAATAATGTATTATTGTGTCATTTTGGAATCACTTTTATTATAAGTAAGAATAGAATATGTTTCTAAACATTTGTTCACTTAATGTGGATGCTACTGTACCATGATTACAGATAATCCTGAATGAACCATGAATAATGATGAGTGAGAAAGTTTACAGATGGTTAAAGATCATACCCCCAAGACATACTAACCTCTCACCATTACCAATAACGGGAGGTTAGCATGTCTTGGGGATATGATATTTTACCCTCTGCAACTTTCTCACTCATTATTCACGATTCATTCTGGATTATCCGTAATCATGGTAGCATCCACTTTAATGTACAAGCGTTTAGAAACATATTTTATTTTTGTTTACAATAAAAATGAAAATACACTATTTACCATTCATTTCTATTGGGCACAAAATTATCTGAAACCCAAACAAAACAAACTGCAAATGCATCCAACAAGTTTGTAGAGTCGCAAGATTGATGTAGTCATTGTGTGCTAGGAATATGGGGCCAAATACTTAACTTTTGACTAGTTTATTTATAAGAATCTTTAAGGGTGTCAATCATTTTGATCCCTCCCTTTTTGAGAAATAGAAATAAAACTTGTTCAACAAAATCTCTTTCTCTAAGCAATTGTATTAGTATAAAATAATATAGTTTCCCAATTTGTGGAGCGTACAATATAGCTCAGTATTAGAATTATTTATTTTATACAGTCATTATTGCTAATTTTTATCAATGGTGTCAATAATTTCGGACTCCACTGTATGTCTGTGACCAGGCCAGACTACTCAAAGGAAAGCGTTCACTCTCTACTAGCACTGTTCCAGGACCAGTCCTCTGCCACAGTCATGACTCTCCTGATGGTCTGGCTGATGACGGTCTCTGACCAAAACGTCAGGCAATGTTTTTAACTTTGAATTTGCAATAAGCCATATATTTCTATAATGGAGAGAGTGTTGTGCTCTAACTTCTGATGCCACAGTCCTGAGGGACACCAGTTGGAGCTGAGGAGCAAAACTGTCCCTGGATCAGTGGGGGTAGTAGATATGTACTGCTGCACTTCGACCTCATCTTGGGAACAGCATCCGATGGAGATACGGATCAAACATTCTGTGTGTCCACCTGTCATAGTAGGGGTTTTGTACACATGTGGCCTTGTGTACAGGCTACATCACTTCAATTCAAAGTAGTATCTGTTCATCTCCATTATCAGAATAGAAAAAACTGGAAAAAATGTGATTATGTTAAATTATTTGTTCATGTAAGCAAAGGTCTAATTTGTAAATGAGGTTAGGAACAAAATAAAATGTTTGTTGTGGTTTTGATATGATTTTTCTATTCATAGCAAGGCAAATAAATCTGTCTCAATATTGTTTTGGTTGCATCCTTCTCGTGGATGTAGCATATAGGGATAGATGGATGTCACTGGGGCACAGCACTTGATTGATGGTGTTTTGGGTCTGAATCACCTTTGTACAGCCTTGATCACTTCTCTCTCTCTCTCTCTCTCTCAACAGCTTGGCAGCAGAGTTTAAGTGGTTAATAACATTATGCTGTCTAATGGGGTTGATACTTTAATTGACATATCTGCGTTTGTTTGCTGAACTAGGGAATTTACAGTATGTTATGCTAATGTAGTGCTCCACCTCATAGCGAGGTTTGCGCGTGAAAAGATGAGACAGACCCGCCCTTCTGGTGTGTATCCGAACTGCCCCGTCTCTCCTCCCTCGGCTACATGATATATACGCGTTCTCTCCTAGCACGACTGCCAGCTGTGTAGTAGCCTACTGTCCACATACAGCGGAGGTCTGAAGGCTACACTCAGCATCACTGGTCAGACAGCATCACAGCAAAATTGATCAGTCCTTAGTCTTGGTGTGCATGCACTGAACGTTATAATAACCATCAACTAGTTTTTTAGGACAAAAAAACAGTTTTGTAGACTTAGTTTTATAGCTAGATAGATATTTGTTAAATTATTTCTTTACAATGAAAGGAAACAGGAAATTAATCAGTCCCTTTCACCGACCACGGTGCCTGGCGGCGGCGGCACCTGGAGGGAAAGCCAAATTAACTCACCCAGGGAAGGCGATTCTAGCAGGTAAGTTTTGTAATCCTTTGTTCAGACACCATCTATGCCAATATATATGGTTTTACATTTTTGTGATACACGGTTGAATGCTTTTACTTGATAGAGAATCGGCGTGGATGGAGCATCAGCCTGTAGAATAAAGTAACATTGTTTTTCCCGATCATGTCACTTTCACTTGACAGCCAGGGTTTGTAAATTATGTGCTGATGGTGTTTCATTGGTTAGTAGCCGTGCAAGAAGCGAGCGCTTCCATGTCATTGAGTAGAACTGTCATGTTGTATTGTGTTCATTCACAATAAAATATCAAATATGCTAGTCCTGGTTATTAATAACAGTTTCACATGCAGTGTGTGCATTTCACTAAAGATGGGATTGGCTTGGGCTGCCTGTAGAGCGCATAACAAAATAGTGAGACTGTTTAAACTAGTAGCCTACTGGCTTTATCATTTATTTTTATTTTTTATGTTCTACTTAATATGATTTAGAATCGAATCAATATGATTTCAAAAGGATGATTATGAAATTATCTAATGATCCTATCTGTAACTGACAGTGGTAACATGCTATACCCTTCTAATAGTGCAGAGCAGTACTGCCTGGTTATATGAGAGAACACCACAGAACAAACACTCCTCAGTTTTCCCCCTTAGTGGCAGACAGTAACAACTCAGTTAGTTATAAGGACTGGTGAATGCTAAAATGTTCACCTCCTCTTTCATTATGCTATGATAGACAGATCATTCATGTTATTGTGCAGTTTAACTAAGATGACAAAAAAGCATCTGTTGCAGCTCCATCTGTCCGATTAGCAAACCACAGCATTTAGTTCCCACTATGCAGCCCTGTTCTTTTTAGGCAGCAGACACAGTCATTATTATGGGGTGTGTCTTCTGAAAATGACTCCACACTGTGCAATTCAAACCAATAACCCTACAATTGAACTGGAATGCATTTTAAGTAAACCACCCAAAACCACCACGTCGCTCTCTGAAGGAAGACAAAAACAAGCATTGAATTAGGATTAAATATAGAAACCCAAACACTGTGGACTGAACAGCAGAATGTCTCTAAAATGAGGTTTGAATAGCTCAGACGGCTACTGCTACTAATAGGTAGACAATGGTGTATATAAACCTGTACTGCTGATGCTATCTATTGGCTATTGAGAGGCTTTGAAGCCAGCGGTCGGCCATATTGGCACTCCACAGTAGAAGCAGTCCTCCATAGTGATGGGTGGAATTCTACAGTGTTTCAATTAAGTGTTTCAAGGACAAATGTACATGTATTTAAGTATTTACAAAATGACATGTTTTGTTGTTGTAAATTTTTGTTATTTTTTTTATGTTTAACTCACATAATATAGTTTAAAAGTGGGCATTAAGGTATATGTAATAACTAATGTAGACATTAATAAATGCATTAATTATACATTAATAAATGCATAAAATGTTTTGTTTTTTACATTGGAGGAGTAGTGCTAAGGTGGAGGCACAGGAGCTTCAACAAATCACCCCCTAAAAGTAATCTAGTATATATACTGCATACATCACTGGCAGTAGCCTAGTAGCCTTCATCACGGGAACCTCCATTCCTGTGAGGGATACTGGTGAAGTGTACCGAACAAAAAATATAAACACAACATGTAAAGTGTTGGCCCCATGTTTCATGAGCTGAAATAAAAGATCCCAGAAATGTTCCATATGCACAAAAAGCTTATTTTTCTCCAATGTTGTGCACAAATTAGTTTACATCCCTGTTAGTGGGCATTTCTTCTTTGTCCAGATAATCCATTCACTTGACAGTTGTGGCATATCAAGAAGCTGATTAAACAGCATGATCATTACACAGGTGCACATTGTGCTGGGGGACAATTAAAAAGTCACTTTAAAATGTGCAGTTTTCTCACACAACACATATCCAACACATGTCTCAAGTTATGAGGAAGCATGCAATTTGGTATTTGGTATATTATTAGGATCCCCATTTAGCTGTTGCAAAAGCAGCAGCTGCTCTTCCTGGGGTCCACACAAAACATGAAACATGACATAATACAGATAATTAATAGACAAAGACAACTCAAAGACAGAACGACAAATATTTTTTTTAAAGGCACACGTAGCATACATATCAATACATACACACAAACTATCTAGGTTAAATAGGCTTTATCTGTTTTTTGAAAGCAGGTTTGCTGTTTATTTGAGCAATAAGAGATGGAACGGAGTTCCATGCAATAATTGCTCTATACAATACTGTATGCTTTTTTGAATTTATTCTGGATTTGGGACTGTGAAAAGACCCCTGATGGCATTTCTGGTGGGGTAAGTGTGTGTGTCAGAGCTGTGTGTAAGTTGACTAGGCAAACAATTTGGGATTTTCAACACAATGTTCCTTATAAAAAGAAGAAATGATGCAGTCAGTTTCTCCTCAACTCGTAGCCAAGAGAGACTGGCATGCATAGTATTTACACTACCAGTCAAAAGTTTGAGAACACCTACTCATTCAACGGTTTTTCTATATTTGTACTATTTTCTACATTATAGAATCATACTGAAGACATCACAACTATAAAATAACATATGGAATCATGTAGTAAATAAAAAAAGTGTTAAACAAATCAAAATATATTTTATATTTGAGATTCTTCAAATAGCCACCCTTTGCCTTGATGACAGCTTTGCACACTCTGGCAGCAAGCTTATATAGGTCTGCTGTTAGAACCAGGATTTGTATTTGTATTTATTATGGATCCCCATTAGCTGCTGCCAAAGCAAAGCAGCATTTTTAAAAACACAATACATTCATAACAGATTTCACAACGCACTAAGTGTGTGCCCTCAGGCCCCTACTCCACTACCACATATCTACAACATAAAATCCATGTGTACGTGTGTATATAGTGCATATGTTATCATGTGTGTGTAAAGGCTGCTTTTGGGGAGCGGAATTACTTTGGCTTCCATCCAGGCCTGGGTACAAATACTTTCCTCTAGGGCCAGATGAAAGATATGACAGATAGATGTGGCTATAGGGTCAGCTAACATACTCAGTAGCTTTCCATCTAAGTTGTCAATGCCAGGAGGTTTGTCATTATTGATTGTTAACAATCATTTTTCCACCTCTCCCACACTAACTTTACAAAATTCACACTTGCATTGCTTTTCTTTCATTATTTGTTTTTCTATGCATGAAAACGATTGCTCACTGTTCGTTGTTGGCATTTCCTGCCTAATCTGCCAACTTTGCCAATGAAGTAATCATTAAAATAATTGGCAACATCAAATGGTTTTGTGATGAATAAGCCATCTGATTCGATGAAAGATGGAGTTGAATTTGTCTTTCTGCTCATAATTTCATTTAAAGTACTCCAAAGTTTTTTGGAGCTTCTTCATGAGCGGACAGCTTGACGAAAACCAGCCAATATTCAGGTCCTCAAGAAAGTAGACCTCTGTTTACATCACATACACTATCAAGCATTTCACACATATTATTTAGATACTGACTGTTAGCACTTGGTGGCCTATCGCAACACCCCCCCCAAAAAGGCTTTTGTGCCAAGTGAACCTGCAACCACAACACATAAGATCTTCTCTAAGCATTACAGGGATATGGCTCTGAATATATACAGCAACACCTCCCCCATAAGCATTTGTGTCTCTTCTATAGATGTTTTATCCTTGTATTGCTACTGCTGATTAATCAAGTGAGTCTCAAAAATGGCTAATATATGAATGTTGTCTGATTAGCAAGTTACTGATTTCATTAACCTTATTTCTAAGGCTACTTATATTAATACGGGATATTTTCAGCCCTTTCCTGGGTAGCTTATCAGAGATAGACATAATATAAGAGCATACAAAGCAAGAGAAAAAAATATACATCCAGCAGTCCATTAATCAATTGGGGTGTGTGTGTTCATGCGGGGTTGAAGTTACGAACCCATAGGCTTGGCTCTCTCATCCCTTCCAGGCTTCTGGGAGGGTGGACAATGAGCCTGTCATAGCGGATGTATGTCCCCACGCAGCTTTCATGTCTGGGATAAGTTCTTTCCTCTTCTGGCGCACAGCTTCAGGATAGTCCTCATTGAGGAAGATACAGTGCATTCGGAAAGTATTCAGACCCCTTGACTTTTTCCACATTTTGTTACATTACAGCCTTATTCTAAAATTGATCAAATAGTTTTTTCCCCCTCATCAATCTATACACAATACTCTAAAATGACAAAGCAAAAACGCTTTTTGTATAAAAATCAACAACGGAAATATTACATTTACATAAGTATTCAGTCCCTTTACTCAGTACTTTGTTGAAGCACCTTTGGCAGCGATTACAGCTTCCAGTCTTCTTGGGTATGACGCTACAAGCTTGGCACACCTGTATTTGGGGAGTTTCTCCCATTCTTCTCTGCAAAAACTCTCAAGTTCTGTCATTTTGGATGGAGAGCGTCGCTGCACAGCTATTTTCAGGTTTCTCCAAAGATTGTCGATCAGGTTCAAGTCCGGACTCTGATGGGCCACTCAAGGACATTCAGAGACTTGTCCCGAAGCCACTCCTGAGTTGTCTTGGCTGTGTGCTTAGGGTCGTTGTCCTGTTGGAAGGCGAACCTTTGCCCCAGTCTGTGGTCCTGAGGGCTCTGGAGCAGGTTTTCATCAAAGATCTCTCTGTACTTTGCTCTGTTCATCTTTCCCTCGATCCTGACTAGTCTTCCAGTCCCTGCCATCAAAAAACATCCCCACAGCATGATGCTGCCACCACCATGCTTTCACTGTAGGGATGGTGCCAGGTTTCCTCCAAACATGACGCTTGGCATTCAGACCGAAGAGTTCAATTTTGGTTTCATCAGACCAGACAATCTTGCTATTCATGGTCTGAGTCCTTTAGGTGCCTTTTGGCAAACTCCAAGCAGGCTGTCACATGCTTTTTACTGAGGAGTGGCTTGCGTCTGGCCACTCTACCATAAAGGCCTGATTGGTGGAGTGCTGCAGAGATGGTTGTCTTTCCATATGATTTCCAATCAATAGAATTTACCACAGGTGGACTCCAATCAAGTTGTAGAAACATCTCAAGGATGATCAATGGAAACAGGATGCACCTGAGCTCAATAGCAAAGGGTCTGAATACTTATGTAAATAAGGTATTTCTGTTTTTAAATTTTAATAAATGTGTAAACATTTCTGCAAACCTGTTTTCGCTTTGTCATTATGGGGTATTGTGTGTAGATTGATTTGTATTTGTATTTTATTTCACCTTTATTTAACCAAGTAGGCTAGTTGAGAACAAGTTCTCATTTACAACTGCGACCTGGACAAGATAAAGCAAAGCAGTGCGACAGAAACAACAACACAAAGTTACACATGGAATAAACAAGCGTACAGTCAATGACACAATAGAAAAAAAGAATGTCTATATACAGTGTGTGCAAATGGCGTGAGGAGATAAGGCAATAAATAGGCCATAGTAGCAAAGTAATTACAATTTAGCAGATTTACACTGGAGTGATAGATGAGCAGATGTTGATGAGCAGATTATGGTGTGTAAGTAGTGAGACTGGTGTGCAAAAGAGCAGCAAAGTAAATAAAAACAATATGGGGATGAGGTAGGTAGATTGGGTGATGAGGAAAATGTTTTATTTAATAAATTTTAGAATAAGGCTGTAACGTAACAAAATGTGGAAAAGTCAAGGGGTCTGAATACTTTCCAAATACACTGTGTACATTCCTCTTAAGTTCTTGACTCTTTCCAGAACAGCTACCTTGTCCTTGAACGTCAGGAACCTGACCACTATTGGCCTGGGCCTGTCACCTGGGCTGGTGGTGGGTTTTCCAGTCTCGTGGGCGAGCTCAACCTCAATCTTCCTGTGGTCCATCTTCAATTTCTCAGAGATCATTTCCCTCACTTTGTCGTCAGTCTCGTGGAGATTATGCAATCCCATCACAACCATGTTGTTCCGCCTTGATTGTCCCTCGACAATCCGTCATTGTTATCACACACAGAATTGATGTCCTCTCTCAATGACTTGTCATCTCGCCATTCTCCTGTTTCAACTCATCGAGGTGACCCTGGGAGAACTGCAAATTGTTCTTCAGGTCCTAGACCTCTCTGGTCAGGTTGTCCATTATTTTATTAGTTGAATCCACCAGTATTTGGACAAAACACTATTTGCTTGTTGTTGTAACAACTGCTTGTAGAACTATTTTTGTTCATTTAAAAAATCCTTTGCGTGTGATAGAGACACCACTGCCTTCAATGGTACCTTCGCTGGCTTTAGTCTTTGTAATGGTAGCTTAGCAACGTAGGTTACGCTGTTACTCCACGCAGTTCCAGACAGGGCAGGTCACAAGGAAGATTGAAAACAACAAACGGCAGGGATCTAGACAGCCACAGACCTGAGACAATCCACTGTCCCAACCACAATGGCTAACCGCGTTCCGGGCTGCGTTCAAGCTCTCAAGAAAACCTTGCTAGCTTGATAGACAACTAGCTAACAGCTAGGTGGCTAGCTAGCAGCTAGGCTAGCTGCTACACCAAATAGCTTCTCAGACTTGGCCTTGGTCGGCAGTATCACTGGACAGAGACTTGCAATCCCAACAACTGATGCCAACTGTGTGGCGGGATCCAAACTAAAAAGTTAGCTAGCTACTAAGAAACTTTCCAATACACTTTCAAAACAACAAACTTTTCAAAACAACAAACCGAACTCAAAATAAATTAAAATATTTGTCACATGCGCCGAATACAACCTTACTGTACAATGCTTACTTACAAGCTCTTAACCAACAATGCATTTTAAAGAAAAATAAGAGTTAAGAAAAATATTTACTAAATTAACTAAAGTAAAAAATAAGAAGAACAACAAAATAAAAACAATGAGGCTATATACAGGGGGTACCTGTACCGAGTCAATGCGTGGGGGTATAGGTTAGTTGAAGTAATTGAGGTAATATGTACAGTACCAGTCAAAAGTTTGGGCACACCTACTCATTCAAAGGTTCTTCTTTATTTGTACTATTTTCTACATTGTAGAATAATAGGGAAGACATCAAAACTATGAAATTCCAAAGTAGCCAGAAAAACCGTCTAAGTGACGCTCATCTGCAGGCTCGTTGTCCTCACCAGGGTCTTGACCTGACTGAGGTTCGGTGTCTTAACCGACTTCAGTGGACAAATATTCACCTTCAATGGCCACTGGCACGCTGGAGAAGTGTGCTCTTCACGGATGAATCCTGTTTTCTGTACCGGGCAGATGGCAGACAGCGTGTATGGCGTTGTGTGGTTGAGTGGTTTGCTGATGTCAACTTTATGAACAGTGTGCCTCATGGTGGCGGTGTGATTATGGTATGGGTAGGCAGAAGCTACGGACAAGGAACACAGTTGCATTTTATCAAAGCAATTTGAATGAACAGAGATACTGTGACGAAATCCTGAGGCCCACTGCCATTCATCCACCTCATGTTTCCCCGTGTCGCAAGGATCTGTACACAATTCCTGGAAGCTGAAAATCTCCCAGTTCTTCCATGGTCTGCATATTCACCAGACAAGTCACCTATTGAGCATGTTTGGGATGCGCTCTGGATTGACGTGTATGACAGCGTGTTCCAACTCTCTCCAATATTCAGCAACTTCGCTCAGCCATTGAAGAGGAGTGGAACAACATTCCACAGGCCACAATCAACGACCTGATCAACTCTATGTGAAAGAGATGTGTCGTGCTGCATGCGGCAAATGGTGGTCACATCAGATACTAACTGGTTTTCTGAGCCACGCTCCTACTTTTTTCTTTTAGGTATCTGTGACCAACATATTCTGTATTCCCAGTCATGTGAAATCCATAGACTAGGGCCTAATGAATTTATTTCAATTGACTGATTTCCTTATATGAATGTAACTCAGTAAAATCTTTGAAATTGTTGCATGTTGCATGTAAAATCAACACAGGGAGACCGATCAATTAGTTATAGTATTTTTAGTAATATACATTTTGTTTATGAATTATTAAGTGATTAAAAGTCGAAACACAAAAAAACAAATTGGTAATGGAATTTGGCTTCAATAGGATATC